>NC_091125.1:47091811-47392311 GCF_040183065.1 Periplaneta americana | reverse complement strand
AAAAGATAACATAGGCCTAACTGTTCTGTATTCAGGATATTTGTGGTCACCCTCACTGGAGGACTGATGATGTAACAAATCTTTCTCGCTTTCTAAGAAAGAACTTGAAAATTATGTTGATATTCGAGATCTAGCCTATTCAGTTTTTGCAACACGCCATTTTAAGTCCCTAGAAATCTCCTCCCAAAATTGAATTCTTCGCTTTATTCATCAGTTTGAAGAGTTTTGCAAGTTATTATCCATACAAAGAAATATTTTTATAATCGATAATTTTGCAATCCGATTCAGCGTTACAGTCCTCGAGGACCACTAGCGGTCACCTGGTTGTAGTATTAGAATCGCTGGAATAATAGATTTCCTTTCGGTTGTTTGAGGATTTAATTTTAGTATGTTGTAGATTTATTATAAAAATAATAAAAGCAATGACCACTTCGAGTCAAATTGCATGACCACATATTACTTGTGGTAGGTAATATGACTGGGACACCTATTTTAATTAGAATGAGTGTTAAAGAAATACCCAAAACGCTTTTATTCATTGAAAGAGGGGGCTACAGAAAACTTGGGAGATAAAAATTGAGATGGCAGGTTTGAGTGACATCTCTCGGCGAGCATGGGGATTGTGAATTGGAGGAGACAAACGCAGGGACGGGGGACTTGGAGAAAGTTGAAGATGCCCAAGCCCACCTAGGGCTGTATTGCACATGATGATGAATATATTGAGATATTACTTGTGAATTCGTCTAGTTAAGTGAAATTAGTGTAATTTGTATATAGAGTGATTCACGAGGATATACCGTCCTTTACGGAGCTTATTTCTGAAGACATTTTGAGCAAAAAAGTCATATAAACATAGTTCCTATTCTCAATATTTTCAGAGTTACACTAATTTAAAGTAAAATACGTTTTTTCTTTAGTTTGAAGGTAAAATACAAATAGAGAATGTATCATTCAGAAGTATCATTTTTTTAGTTGGAAAGTATTATGAAGCTAAAAAAGTGCTGTGAACTCCTTAGTTGTTTCGTACAGACATCTTTTTCTATTTTTAACTAGAAAATTATATTATTCTTACGCACTTATCACAACAATTATTACAAAACACACCACTTTCACCGACTTAATTATTTGCAGTTCAATTTTGCATCCTAATTTACAGTTTTGGAGAGTTTACAACACATTTTAAAAAATGTCGTCGTCCGCTTGAGTACGCACACTTGGGAACGATACTCTTCGCGCCACGTAACTGCATACGGCTATCTTTGATTTCCGTAGCGCTCGCACTGGCTGCTGACCAGAGTCCGTGGATAAACAGAGTAGCGTAATCACCGAGCCGGCCGCCATTGTTATTCCTTTTCAACACGCTAGGGATAGGAATATTTAAAGTAAAACTCAGATATTTTTAATTTAAAGGGCAAAAACTTCTAAAGGATCTTCTTACATTTTAGAACATTATTGTCAGTCAACATACTAATGTATAAAAACTTTATTTAATAATTATTACAGCATAAATATACATTTAAGTGTTCAATACGCTCCTTCATAAACGTCACAGTTATAGGTATTACAGCAACATGAATTTAATACATTACAAGTAACAAATGAAAACAACAATGTTGCAAATAAAATAACAATAAATCTAAAAATTTCCAACTGCATTCCTCGTGCAAACTCTCCGACTTCCGCATATAAGTGGACACTATACTGAAATTTCTCGAAGTTCATTAGTTTTAGAAGTTCACAAAACTACCATACTTACGAAGCTAGATTCACCACATTTTGATCACTAGTATATCTGCTTAATAGTGACAAGTGTACAAAATTACATCCGCCTATGATACGTGGTTTGCATTTTATTAATTTTATTTTATTAAAATATTGAACCGCTTTATATAAAAAGTCGCTTGTGCTACAGTTGACATTATTCTTAAGTGATTTTCACTTATATGGCTCCTTACATATATGGAATCAAAGCTTACTATAAGGTTTTGCTGTAAAATTAATAAGTGAATTAAGAATAATAATAATAATTATTTTAATTTTAATAATTTATTTATTTAATCTGACAGGATTAAGGCCATAAGGCCTTCTCTTCCATCCTACCAGATAGCACATATAAATACAAAAAAGAAATACAAACATTACTAGAATTTTTTATTATAAAAAAAATAAAAAAATTAATAGTCATAAAAATTCCTAGTAATTTACCCATTCGCTGTACAGAAAATTCCAATAGTAATGTTTGTTCCAATGTATATAAAGAATCTTATAAGTGAATATCAATGAAAAATAATGTAAATTGTGACGCAAGGGACTTTATGCATTAAGCAATACACTATATAATTAAGTTATTAATAAAATGCAAATCACTTATCATAGAGAGAGACGAAATTTTGTACATATGTTATTATCAACCAGATATACTAGTGATAAACATTTTGTGAGTTTAGCTTTAAAAATATGGAAGTTAGTAATTTCAGTATAATGTCCCCAAGAATACACCGATGTGAGATTTTGTCATATTTGGTAAAAAAAAAATCGTTTCTTTGTTTTTATCTCTAAAAATTCATTTATGATCTAAAGATGCCCTGTACCAATTTTCATGACCATACGACCGGTCTATCAGCTGTTTAGGGTCCCATTTTTAAAAGGCTGCGGGCTCTGACTGTTAATTTAAATTCTCCGTCCACGACCTCCACTCTGAATTCTGCGACCATTTTGGAAATTACGCTCTATTTCATACATTATTTATTATATTAGATTTCCGATTGAGCCAGTGTATCTTCTCGACTTCTCGAAATATTTCTTCATAGAATCCAACGGGTGTTAGACCTACTTCAAAGGCTGCTTTCCTTTAAAAGATATTCAGTTACAAAGGAGAGCACAACTCTTATCTAAAGGAAAATTCCACTTGTTCCTAGTAGCCATAACAACGTGTTTTCCATGCTTAGGTTTTGTTTGTGATACAAGAAATATTTGCAAGTTTCTAACAGTTTTATTGTTAGTGTTATAATAGTGTCTACAGTCCATAGTGACTTGTAAATAATATTTATCTATTATACTGCTTTTATAAGATTACATAATTTTTTTAGTCATCTTTATTTACTAATGTAGGTTAGATGTGCACAGCGTGGTAGTGTACATAAGGATAAGTTCTGTATATAATATGCTAGTGCTATATGTTTCAAAATGCCTATAAAATAAAAAAGACAGAGGCCTGGTTCATTATTATTATCCCAAACTTTTGAAGTCAATTTTCTCCACTTTAATTTTCTTAAATTCTGCATTGCTAAAAGTGCTACTCGTTCTACAGATTCTGTACTAAATGCATGATTTTTTTGTAGAGGTTTTTTAATATGTTCTTAACAAAACTTACTATCAGTATTATACCTAACACTCATTTTTGTTGTTGTTGTTGTTTAGTCAACTGTCCGAAGACAGGTTTGAACCTCATAAGTACCACCAACAAGGCATCATTCATGAGACAACTAGGCCAGGAGATAATAAATAATAATAATAAATAATAATGATTTATTTTAGCTGGCAGAGTTAAGGCCGTAAGGCCTTCTCTTCCACTCAACCAGCAAAAAGTGTATATACATATGCATGAACTTACAAAGAATCCAACAATTTGATTTAGATGAGAGTTACATGTATACAAAAGTTATTTATAAATTAAACAACAAAATACTATGAACTATTAATTAAACACTGAAATAAACTGTGTAGCAGAATTAAACTAAAATACATAGAATGTTAATATATTTCAAATAATATTAGATAATAGAAAGAGATTATTACGAGACAATTAAAATACAGCACAATCAGGATGATGTCTAAAGAAAAAAGTAACAATGTAGTCAGTGATAGTTTAAATCAGTAAGATTGGAGTGAAATGCTAATAAGGTTATCTTTTAAGCTGTTCTTAAAGGTGTTTATTGTCTTGCAGCCCCTAATACTTTGTGACAAGGAATTCCATTGACGCGAGGTGGATATTGTAAAAGATGAATAACAAGATGTTCTATGAAGAGGTATACTTAGCGTGCCACAGATAAGTGATCTGGTATTTACGTCGTGGTTAGAGTATAGATAAGAGAAACGAGACGAAAGGTAATTTGGTGTTGAAGTGTGCAGAATTCGAAAGAGTAAAGACAAAGAGTGTAAAGTTCTACGTTCTTTAAGTCGGAGCCACGAGAGACTTGCGAAGGACGGTGATATGTGATCATACCGTCGGATGTTGCACACGTATCTGACGCACATATTCTGAGCTCGCTGTAACTTGACTGACAATTCAGAACTTAGGTCACTTAACAAAACGTCACAATAATCGAAGTGCGGCGTTATATATAATATATATATAATGGGGTAGGGTGGCAAGTTTCTTTCCTCCTCCAATGCCTACTTCGCCGATTAGCTACATATTCCACTAATCAGACTTCAGATGCTTACAAACAATTGTCCTTCCTCTGACACATATCGTCAAGTGAGATGTACTGCCTGATTTTATATATATATATATATATATATATATATATATATATACATACACATATATATGTGCATATCAGCCAGAAGAGGTATTTTTTAATATTAATTTTTTTACGCTCGAGTTGAATTTTTTCTGTTTTTACGCTTTTAGTGCATTAAATATTTTAAATTATTTTTTTTAGTACAATAAAGAGGGAAATTGTATGGTAAGTTTCATTTCTGAAGGTCTGACACGTATGTAGACAAAAATTCTGGCCAAAATAGTAGCAATTTTTGAAAACCTAAATTTACGCAATTTAAAATTACAAATTATAAGTACAAAATTTCATAGATCTACCTAGAATAGTTTAGAAAATTGAAATTACACATCAGTCTAACCTTAATACGGTTTCTAGTTTCTACGGTCTTTGTATTTTCCAATCGAGCCAGACAATACAATCTTGTCTCAAGAATGAATTCAGAACTTCACAAATATATTATGTCATTCTTGCAAATAACGAATAGGATTAAATTCAGAAATGCTTGGTTTGAAAAGGAGAAGACGGTAAAAATTTGACACTGATCCTAATTGGTACGTGATTTTCATTTGTTTTACGTAGACATATCATTGCTGAAACAACTTAAATTCTAAATTAATTTTATAAAAATATTTTGGGGCCCAAATTTTGAAAAAATAAATATCAAAATACAGCCATTCATTAATCTCACAACGTATGCTCGCTTAGGTAGCGGATCGTTCCTTTTTATATTTATAGTCACTTCTTTCCTTTTTCCTTATATCTTTCACCTTGTCACAGAGAAAACAAATGTGCGCATTTTTCAGTTCTCTGTGAACAGTTCTGAACACAGCAGCACTGCATTTTTTCGCATTTAAATTACATTCTTTCCCTATACAACTGTATACTGCATAGCTCGCACTGGACTAACAATGGCGGATTTGTCGGCATTTGCCGGCTCAAACAATTGCGGTACTCTGGATATCCACGGACTCTGCTGCTGACTGCACGCTGACCAAGATCACGCGTTCACAGCAATGCGTTCCAATAACGAAACGAAACTCTGTAAATATTGAGAATAGGACCCATGTTTATATGACATTTTTTGCTCAGAATGTCTTAGGAAATAAGCTCCGTAAAGGACTGTAAATCGTCGTGATTCACCCTGTATATGCTTAAGCATTCGAACTTCCTCGACAGTTTGGGGCTGAATATGTTGTGCTGCTGGTGATGATAGTGAGAGTAGGATCTCAGTAACTAATGAAGTACGAACAAAAATAAGTTATTGAATTTTTTTTCTAATGTGTCGAGGTTAGCTACAGGTTCCGTCAGGAAGGATAGTCTACTCTTTTGTTCATTATGCTTGGCTATCCAAAAATTGTATTAAGTATAACCAACTCAATCTAATCTCGAACAATACAATCCCGAATAATGGAATCTGTAAGCAGTTCTTACATGTCGGAGGAATCTAATCGGAACACACGGTCGGAAAACAAATCTTTTTTCACTGCAAACATAAATTTTATTATTGTTGTGGGTACGCAGAAGAAGCAATTTGAATTAAATGCTTTTTTTTTTTTTGTGTAGAATTCCTATCTTTCCATGGAAGTAGAGTCGTTAAGGGTGTCTCCGACGGTTGAAACATTACTCACCTGTTCCGTATTTTCAGTTAGTCCTAGTTTCTCTAGCTCGTGCAGGTCAACTGGAGGGATGATGACGGCGGAGTCGCCTTGTCTGTGGTGAAATGCCTCGGGAGCTGCTTGCACCCCACAACACAATGCGGCGACTATAAGGAACGTCCATGCAAGGGCTGATCTTCCTGTTAGCGTCCTAGTGGACATCGTAATCGGTGCTGTTTCTGTGGGGAGAAAGATGATCTGTTATTTCACAGTTTATATTATATGGGAATAAAAGCTTGCAGTGTAAATTTGCAATATATATGTTACTCTCTCATGCATTTTATTAATCAATTATTCATCGGCAGAACGACTGAGATAGTCTCACAGATGCGGGTGTTCGGACTAATAGTCACTCTTATAATACATTTCACTCGTGCCAGCAATTATAGTTTCTTAAATACTTGTGGTTTTCCACATGATACGAATTTCATATTTTCTGCAGTTCTTCCTAAAATATGTGACAGGTACCAACCTCTTAGAAATGAAGACAGCCATACCAGACTTACTTACAAATAGCTTTTAAGGAACCCGCAGGTTCATTGCCGCCCTCACATAAGCCCGCCATCGGTCCCTATCCTGTGCAAAATTAATCCACTCTTTATCATCATATCCCACTTCCCTCAAATACATTTTAATATTATCCTCCCATCTACGTCTCGGCCTCCCCAAAGGTCTTTTTCCCTCCGGTCTCCCAACTAACACTCTATATGCACTTCTGGATTAGCCCATACGTGCTACATGCCCTGCCCATTTCAAATGTCTGGATTTAAAGTTCCTAATTATGTCAGGTGAAGAATACATTGCGTGCAGTTCCGCGTTGTGTAACTTTCTCCATTCTCCTGTAACTTGATCCCTCTTAACCCCAGATATTTTCCTAAGAACCTTATTCTTATACACCCTTAATCTCTGTTCCATACTAGTATTTTTATTTTGCTCGTATCCACGAAGTGAAGCTGCCACGCGAGGCCGCTTCTTGCGGCAGCCCCACTTGTTATTTGCCTGGCGGTTTTGTTCTTTTGTAGTGAGGCAAGAACGCAAAGCAGCTTGAGCCACAAGTAAGTGCGCGGCAATTGAGGCAGTAACATCGGGTAGCGTGATGCACCTTTCCACACGGAGTGAGTTAATCACTGCGAGGCACCTTTGATCGTATCGAAAAGCCGACTGGAATTGGCTCATGGCTGAGGCAGCCTCTGACCTTTGCGAGGCCGCCGCGCAAGGTATCCACTGAGCGAAGAAAGTATTATGAGGCAGCCTCGGTTCGTGAATTCGTAGCTTAAGAACTATGCATTTGCAATCCATCATAAATGAAACCACTGAATGTAGAATGCTTGTACACGGGTGATCGTATTATCGTACGAAGTGCCAAAATGAGCGTCGCCAGATACATGATTGCTCGTCCAGACGAACACCTATTTCCTATGAAATGGGCATGACGAATGCCGTTCAGATGGACCTTTTGGCCGATAACTTTGTAATAAACACGTAATCAACACAAGAGCGATGTAAGAAGTTCAGTTTTTGATAAGAGACCAAATCTCTGTGAGCATACACAATAAGATTTAGATTAGTCGATTTTCCATTAAATGACTGCGCAACTTCTACGGACCAAAAAACAACCGTCCATACCGTTTGTCTTGACTGTTACTGTGGGTATATGCTGTGATTACTTGTGTAGTAGGATACTTTTCCTTACTTATGGCTTTTAAGGAACCCGGAGGTTCATTGGCGCCCTCACATAAGCCCACCATCGGTCCCTATACTGAGCATTCCCTACCATCAATCCCACCGCCCTCAAATCCATTTTAATATTATCCTCCCATCTATGTCTCGGCCTCCCCAAAGGTCTTATTCCCTCCGGCCTCCCAACTAACACTCTATATGCATTTCTGGATTCGGCCATACGTGTTACATGCCATACCCATCTCAAACATCTGGATTTAATGTTCCTAATTGGGGCCTATGTCAGGTGAAGAATAAAATGCATGCAGTTCTACGTTGTGTAACTTTCTCCATTCTCCTGTAACTTCATCCCTCTTAGCCCCAAATATTTTCCTAAGCAACTTATTCTCAGACATCCTTAACCTCTGTTTTTCTCTCAAAGTGAGAGTCCAAGTTTCACAACCATACAGAAGAACCGATAATATAATTGTTTTTATAAATTTTAACTTTCAGATTTTTTGGGAGCAGACTGGATTATAAAAGCTTCTCAACCGAATAAAGGATACTTTTCCTTAGAGTTATTAATAGGCTGTTATAATGAAATTTTTATAAGTAATTTCTGGCTGAAAGTAGTTTGGATTTAATTTGCATTTAATATAAAGAGCATTAAGATCTTTAACATCACGTACATCATGGGCATGACTAATAAGTTTGGTGAATTTTTAGTCGTGTAGGGTGCTATTCATAGACATTTCGCTAGCCCGCGCTACGAGCGTGCTAAACAGGATTCATATCATATCGCTAACACCTGGTTTATGAATACGAAAAACGTTAGTTCGCTGATCATCCACCGAAAGCCCGCGCTAAGAATGTCTATGAATAGGGCCCGTAGTGTCTAACTATTGCTGTTTCTTACACACTTTGAGTACTGTAACTGTTGCCCTAGCTGAGTGTGTTGTGAGCTGCTAGTAAAGTGACTATTGAGGAATTGCAAGAACTTCCATTACGACCTCATACGTGGTTCTTATACACGGATGTAACACGTTTAATGTGTTCTGAACACTATACATCAATAAAGGCTACCCCTGCAGATTTGGATCAAATAGCGATGAAGTTACGTTATTGTATGAAGAATTAAAATACCGAACGAGGTGACTAAACACGAACTATGGATGCCTCTGTCTCAGATTCTGCGACTGGTTAATCTGATAGGGAGTTTTAATGGTTTCCTTAGTAGTAATAACTAACTAGGAATCTCGTTACAAAAAATCAAATGCCGAATTCATTGCTTCTTCCACTACAACAAAGATTATTTACTGATGCGCGAGACAGAATCCATAGTTGAACATAGGTAGTGATCAGTAGATGGTAAGGAAATAGAAACCGAATGTACCAGTATACTATTGCGATATGACTTCGCAATTTAGCGATTGTAAATACTCGTAAAACCAAAATGAGAAGACTTACTGTACATACCGCCGCAATTCAAAACCTTTTTAGTAAATTTTAACTGTATAATCTCCTTTCTACATAAGCTCTTGATTTATTTTTATTACAATTTCATTTTCTTCGATTTTCTCAAATTTTAATTATGATGAAATTGGTAAATTATTTTCCACAAAATTGTAAAGGAAAGTAGACAACAATTTTTATTTCCTCCTGCTGATGAATGAAAATATGACCAATATTTAAAGAGAGAATTTAGTACACTGATAAACATCAGTTAAAATATCGCTTTTCGGTAGCACGAATAATTAACAACTTAGTATCTGCGACAAAATCTTCAAGTTGGCATTTGAGCGTGTAATGTTACGAAATGTAGGTTATTATGCTCTAACCATCTAACGCCTATGTACGCAACTGTTCGGTATATGAAACTTGATTCGCCAATAAGCCGCCAAAGCAGACGTCCTATTGAGGAACAGAAAAATAAAAATGTTAGTCGAAACCTGATGATTAATTTTTTTTTCGTGCCAATAAATGCTTTTGAATCATTCTTTATATGTATTATTCTTTCATGCAAACAAGGGGACATTGGCACGCAATATTAAATCAGTGTTGAAATTATATGAACAATTCTTGTGTTTACGGATCGCCTGATTGAAGAAGCTGCCGAATACGATACAGTTCCAAAGTAATTTCACCAAACGGATGCATCGATCGCATACATGCAGAGTTGGTTGAAATTTGAGTACCTTTTCCTTTAATAAATAGTAACGATTTCGAATTAATGTTTACGCCATACTTCTCCATAACAGTGCAGCATACAGAATTACAGAAAAAATAAATTTTCAATAAGTTTATTTCTTGGAGAAAGAGAGGGAGGGGGGAGAGAGAGAATAGGTTCGGGACGCAGTTCACATAAACGTCGACAGATGGCATGAAATATAGTAGTAACCTCCGACACCGTATCGCATCAAAGTTAGAATATTCCTTCATGGTGCTTTTGCTACGGATTTAACCACTGGCTCTGGATTTAACATTACTTGTGAGCCCCCCGCCTGACTCCTCAAACCTACATGCAAGTGTAGTTCTGTCAGTCGTTTCTAAATGTCACTTAACTCCTACCTGTTGTGCATTTTGTTATTGTTTTTATAGTTGCCTTGAAGTATCAGTTACTGTGTGTGTTAATATGTTCAACCCAATATTTACCATATTTTAAGATTTTATTATATAAATAATTCAGTTAATTTTGTACATATTTCTATGTTATCTTCTGTGTTCAGTTATGTTTAAGAAATTCGCTCGTCTCTAATCGTATTGAATTTTTATATCCACAGAGGTCGGCCTGGATAGCGCAGTTGGTATAGGGCTGGCCTTCTGTGCTCAAGGTTGCGGGTTCGATCCCGGTCCAGGTCGATGGCATTTAAGTGTGCTTAAATGCGACAGGCTCATGTCAGTAGATTTACTGGCATGTAGAAGAACTCCTGCGCGACAAAATTCCGGCACATCGGCGACGCTGATATAACCTCGGCACTTGCAAGCATCGTTAAATAAATGAGGGGCTCACAACCAGAGTGGACCAAGTCCATCTGTGATCAGTTTGTGGATTAATACAATTTCGGATGAAGAAAACTTAGCTTTATTCATTGCCATCACAAATAAAGTCCGTAACTCATTTGTTACTCCACAGAGGCAGCATTTCCTATGGAAGATGAAGGTTGCTAAGCGTGAGCCAGGAACTTTAAGACTCAATTTCTTAGAACTATTCCAGACGGACTTGGTCCACTCTGGTTGTGAACCCCTCAAATCATAATTTAATTTTAATTTTATCCACAGAGCAAGAGATAAAAAGATACTGCTTTATAGAATTTAATTTTGCCATGTCATAATTGTTGTTATCATTAGCGTGCTCGTAGTTATATGTTTATTTTTCATATTTATATTTCTTCAGTCGTATAAAATAATTATCATCAAACCTTTCTGTTCTATCCACCTAATTTTTTGTCTTCCTATTGATCTGAGCCTTTCGGCATATAGGTTATTTTACTACTTGTTCCGGTATATTTTGTTCTGTTTTTTCTTTTCTTTTTTTTTCTTTTTTTTTTTTTTTTTGTAGACGTTCTCTTCATTTTTCTAAACATTTATTAAAGCTAAAATGTTTAATTTTCTTTAATATTTTTTTCTGAAATCTGATAATTCATAACATGTTAATATCTATGAAATATTCAATCCCAGTTATCCGTGAAATGTTCCATTTCAATTGAAGAGTATAGGAGAGAAACCTGATGTCACGTTTCACTGTTTTTACAGAAGAGCAAGTAAAAAATTTAAAGACCAGTTATAGTCTTTTGTCTTTGGGTTTTCATTCTTCAAATTTCTTTGGATTAATGAGATTGTTATTCTGTACGGTTAAACTACATAAATCTGAACTACTTGAGCTATTACCTGACATCTAAAACAGAAAATCGAGAATTTTGGACTTGAGTTTTTCCCCTGTGCTCTTCAATTGCTTCTATCCTTTGGTCGATCATCTTATTCCATACATTGTAACATATAACAGAGCCGGTACAGCCATATCAATTATCTGCGTGTCTTTTTTTGTGCAATTAGAAATGTTTTACTAAAGATTTAAATTTTAAAACCTCTGCTTTGATAATATAGGCATTCATGGCTACACTTTTCAAGCAAGCGTCGTTGTTTTTTAATGCAATATTCCAAGTACATTTTCACGCTTTACAGCTACTAGGCCTATGGGCAGCTAACATTTTTTATGTCTCTTTACTTGCTGTGGATATCTATGTGCGCAGTTTGACGGGAGGTTTCGATAGGACTCGTTAACACTTCACTTGTAAGTTGCTTTTTTAGACCTAACAAAGATAAGGTCTGGAAAGTTTGCCTAATTGAAAATACAATTTTGGTTGTTATAAGTATGGAAAATTCTGACCGAATGGTGTCTCCTGGAACAAGCATATTTTAGTCTCCAAATAGGTAGCCTACCTACACGATGAGAAGTCGTGCAAATTATTAATATAGTTGATTACGCTCTGAAGGTAACTCAGATTGCTTTAATTTGAGTACACGAACCTGAAAATAGCTCATCTCGCACTGAAATTGCACGTTTTGATCTAATTGTGTGCGCTGCACGTATGATACGGTTAGTATTCTTCATGTATTGGATGTGTGCAACGCGACATTGATGGATCCATTGAATTGAATTATACACGCGACCACAAACATCACACACGCTTAGATGCTCCATTTTATTGGACTGTGAGGGGAAGCTTCTTTCATGTAATTTTCCTATCAGACTGCAGCCACCGATTCAAGGTAGCTGAAGCTGAAAATCATATCTCGCAATGTAAGAGGAGTAACTGCATGATAGTCTGTAATTCCTGTAATGGTATAGGTTGCAACCATCTCCGATCGAATTCTGTATGTGCATTCAGAGAAATAAGTTTTCGTGTCTGGTCATTATAAGGAGCGAATTGTACCGGCCCGGATGGCTCAAGCGTTAGGGGCACGGCATGTCCCTATCACTTGGTCCGAAGGGTTGTGGGTTCGAGTCCCGCCTCGGGCATGGGTGTTGTGTTTGTATTAGTATAAGTAAAACAAAGGAAAACAGAAAACAAAAGAGATAACTTTGGTAAACGGCCTCTGGCCGGTCTAAATAAAAAAAAAAAATGTCATATATTGCCTCTGGCAGAGAGGGTGTCTAGATTTTTTCTTCCATTTTTCCTCCCTATTTCCCTCCTCTTCTTTTTCTTCTTCATTTCACGATGTAGACATTTTGCCTGTTGCGGCGTCACAGACTCTTTCAGCGTTTCCTAAGTCGGCCCCGATTTCTCTTACCTATTAGGTCAGACCTGCAGAACTGTAGCTCCTGAGAGCGGCTGCTTTCCTCCCCTTTCTTACCCCACCCACCTTTTCTACCTGTGCGGTCATGGCGTTCTAGTTACGCTCGGCTGCATCAACATTCATTCTCGCGGCGGAAGTCGATCATCCCCAATAGAAGTGGAGTGAGGCTTACGTCATATTTCCCCTATTTGCGAGTTCTGCAGGCCTGTACTAGGTTGTATTAGTTTGCAGCAGGGAACTTTTCGTCAACTTGTTAAAAAGTTACGGCAAACAGAATCTCTTAACGACAAGAAAATCCGATACCAGAGGCAGAATTTTTACGGATGGAAAATTAGATCTCACTTCATGTGAGCAGGGGTCAACTTCTAACAAAATGAGTACCAGGAGTATTTTATTAGGGATAAAGGCGGCAAGAACGTAGGACTGCTACTGCTACTAATGCCAATGTTTAGAAAAGGTTACACTCTAGGCCTCCGTGGCCATAATATGAATATCTTTCCTGCGTTTAATTCTTTCTGACCTTGCTAATGGTCGCACAATGTTTGTACACCGTGTCTGTAATAGATAGGAATTTGTATAAAAATACATGTTGACTCATGAATGTAAAAGCGTTGGGGTTATTGAGAGCTCTATATTTGAAGCAGCATTTCAAAGAAAAATAAATAAAAGTACACAGTAATGCAGAGATGAAAGTGATTAAAGTACAACTGACGTTTCCGTGTGGCAGAGACGCAAAGGAAATGAACGGTCCAACAAAACGGCCCTTATTTGCAGGAGACCATTAACGCCGATATTTACTTGACCTCAAGTTTCGTACTGGCGTGATGTGAAGGAAGGACTGTAATGACGTGTTTGTTAGAAATTCTTTTGCCGTCAATCCGTACAAACTGTCCATTGTTCGACCCATCAGACGCATCGTACTTGTAACGTTCTTTACAAACAGTCCACCATTAGTGTCAATCCAGTGTGTTCGTGTTTCTGAGATCGAGAGCTCATTTGCGGGCGAAGTCTTGTTTCTGTCTTTTAAAAGCCGTGCTTCACAGTTTCATAAAAATCATATAAAATGTTTTAATAGCCCAAAGCACGAGTCACATTCTGTCTGGGCCAGATTGGTTGGCATAAAACTGTGTTTAAATATGTTATAAAAGATAATTTTCGCTTCACATCCACAATGAAATCTGAGAATTTTTAACAAAATGAAACTCGAATTACAATGAAATTAGAACGGTAAAATATTGTTCACAAGTTTTGCATTTAACTAAGAAATAATAGGTGAACTGCAAACAAGATGAAGAATTGTGCATATTTATATTTCAGAATTGATATGCGGCAATGTTTTTGTGTTTTTAAAATGTTCTGTCACTTAACGAATATATTGGTGAAATTTATTTTATATTTAATACGTTAATATAGCTATGAAGTTTTTATTTAATTAAGCGTAATCTTATAATAAGCTTCATACATTGCATTGTGTAGCTTTTATGCAAACAGTCTCGTTGTGTAAAGGTTTATATTAATAATATTATTCATGTCATCCTGTGTTGTGTAACATTTTAGATTTATGAATGGTATCACTTAGTAGTTGTTTGGACGTAATCCTATAATTTTTCTGTGTTATAATTTTGTTTCATTAGGCTTCTTGAAGCTTTTGAGTAAAACAATTTTAACTTCGTATCATACGTTGAATGAGTTATGAAGTTGGCTATCCAGGGGCTAAGATATTGACATTCGAGAAGTTCATGCTTCTGTTCTCAACGACGCCGATTGGGCAACATTCGTGTTATTTTTTCTATCTTAACAAATGACATTGATAGTAGGTATATTGCAATTAATCATCTCTTCCTTTTAAAAATATTTATATTCGTAAATTGGTACTCGCCCTTTATTTCGCTTGTGTTTAATAGTATTTCACTTTAAATACATTAAATAATAAAAACATGAAAAATTGTCATCACAAGTTTAGATTAATTTTGACCAAGGGTGGTTAGTGGCCAACAATGGAACATTGTTACCTTGGTCAGACAAGTTCGGTATAAATTGTGATTGACATAGTTTATAAGCTTTGTGTGTGGCGTTGCATTTAGTCGGCTGTCAACTGTTTGCCATGTAGCGACAAATAAGCTTGTCCGCTGGATGACTGTATCAACCACAAGAGTATTTTAATTGAATTGCATTTGTTTCTTCACTGAAGTGACCTACTGTCTGTTTCGGATGAATTATTACGAAGCATGAATTTATTTGTAGTAAATAACAATTTTTTATGTGGTGACTATTTTTATGTTTTGAACTTTGTGTCGTGCTAACGGAATATAAGTGTGGAAACTGCACTTTGTTAATCGACACGAAAATATTATAAAAGAAAGGAACTTCTACAGAAGTGTGGCAGGACTATATTTTTTTTGCTCATAAGGCAGTTCGGAGGAAAGCGTTTTTTTTCTCATATTTGTCTATTACAAAGGTCTGTCTTAAATTCACGATTGCTCTCGTTTTATATACCACTGATTAGATTATGAATTGCGGGATAAGGGCTAGGTGTATGATTTTCTGAAGTTATTTTATGATAAAAAGTAACATATTTTCGCCGTGTCCGTGGCTCAAGCGCTAGCGCGCTAGTCTTCAATCCAGGGGACCGGGTTCGATCCCCGGCCAGGTCGTGATGGAATTTGTGGCAGACAAAAACGTTGTAGAGGTTTTTTTATATTCCCGTTTCCCTATCATTTCACTAACACTTTCCATCTAAACATCATTTCATCTATCGCCTGCAATAGTTAAAAATAGGCTAGGATGAGGTCTTGGGTAGTACAGGTTTCCGATGCTGCTATAGGGCCCTGAGGCTTATCAGGACACTCGTCTGAGGATGATACTTGACTCGTCAGGGCTGAAGCACGATGGCTTACCTGTCAGCATCGGATTCATGAATGACACCCAGGCCACCTGTCGGACTTGGACAGTCATCACACATATAGGGCGCACAATGGGTCAAATCAAGTATAAGCTCAAGAACCTGTTCTATGTACAGCCCTCGAAAAGCCAATCCGGTATTTACTTTTTATTTAGGTAGTGGTTAGTTATTTATTATGCTTACTGTTAGATTTGGGAGAAAGATGGAGACTTAGGGACATGAAAATACTAGTATGGCCTTCGAAGAGGGAGTAAAGCTGGAAAGCGTATGTCGCACTGTAGATGTACGTAAAAAAAATTCTTCCTGAGTGAGGGAGTTCTCATCACAAGTTACAGTTTCTCACCCACGTTAAAATTAACTAAAAAGAAAAGAAAAAAAAAAACTTTGTACCATGTAAGTATTAGATTGTGTCAACACTTACATGGTAGAAGATGCTTTTTAACCCGTTACTGCATAGGGCAGTTTTGCACACACTGGTTTAATATTCAAATAACTTAATTAGTTCTCTCTTTCTCAACTGATGTCACATATGGTCAAATCCAGTTTTTCTTGACGGTGTGCCATATCTGTCCCAGTATGCGGAAAGGGGATTTTTCGTGCCAGTTTTGCTTCCTAAGTCTTTAAATATTTTCGACTTCTACTATATGGTCTTTCTTTTTAATTCCTTTATTTTAGTATCTTAGCAGTCCATCTTTCTTCATT
This sequence comes from Periplaneta americana, assembly GCF_040183065.1. Classification (NCBI taxonomy): domain Eukaryota; kingdom Metazoa; phylum Arthropoda; class Insecta; order Blattodea; family Blattidae; genus Periplaneta; species Periplaneta americana. Next base: position 47,375,590 of record NC_091125.1, on the reverse strand, counting down.
ATGTACGATGTTATAATGTGAGCATAACATTTATGAGAGTTCCTACGTAAAGACCACTTGTCTCACTTCGTTCACACTGTTCTATTGGTTAGTCAACTGTCCGAAGACAGCTTTGAACCCCACGAGTGATACCACCAAGGCATCACTTATGAGGCAACTAGGCCATGTGATAAGGGGTAAGGTGGCCAGTTCCTTTCTCCCTCCATTGCGTACATCGCCAACTAGCTACATATTACACTAATCAGACTTCAGATGTATACGAACAATTATTCTTCCTTTGATACATATCGTTATGTGAGGTGTACTGTCTGATAATAAATATACATATCAGCCAGAACCTCAATCAGAGGTAAGTCCTATTAAGGGACTTAAAGTGAAGTTTGTAATGGAGAAAAACCGAAAGAACGTAAACGAGAAAGAACATTATTATGACTGAGCAATTTAGCAGCGAGGATTTATGAAAATCGCAAAGTAAGAATACAACCATTAAACAAGACAGTGATTGTTATAGGTCGTTATTACATGACATCAAAACAAAACAATTGATATGGTATGGACGTGTTCAGAGAATAGAAGAGGACGGGATACCAAACTACAGTATGTTATGTCCTGGCATTCACCAGAAAGAAAGAAAAACGAAGCATAACACAAATTACTTAGAAACAAGGAATCAAGGAACTGGTGAAAGATAAATGATTGACAAGGAAGACAGAATTAACTTAATTTGAGAATGGAGACAAATATTTAGCAGAGTAGGCTCAGGTAGATGTGAAAACATTATAGCATACAACTTGGTAAATAAATAATTAAAATGTGTCATATATGATTAAATGTAAAATACTGTATGCCTATAGTATTCATGGATTTACAACGAAAGTAGAAGATCTTTTGACAAGTTGCAACTACCGAAAATTTCAACATTGTCATAGTTACGTATGCTACAATATTATTTGTATATGCTCAGAAATTGGTATGCACATTCCATGTTGAAAGAGAAGATGTTTAGCTATGAAGCTACCAAATTATTGTGCAAGATTTTGTAGTATATTTATTTCGTAACAAGAGTGTTGGATTGAAAGAACATGGAGTTCTGTAAAATATAGCGACATACTTCGAATGTCCAAGACGTTAGGAATATGAATGTAAACTAACAAAAATAACTATAATGCAAACATGTTTCACAGTAAAGCTTTTTCCAAATATCTTACATTCATCCTGGAGCAGCTAACTTGTTCTTGTACACAGTGTACTTGTCGAGAATGTAAGAACTGTAATTAATGATTATCAAGCTCTCTTGGGGCCAAACGGTCTGTCAGCTCATCTGATGTAATGGACTTGGTACCGAGTTCGTTCTACATAAATTAATGATCGGAAACTTGATTTAATTAGTAGCTCTCCGACTTGGGATGGTTGATTTAGTTGTTCATGTGTGGCCTACTGTCTGTTACAAAATAATTTACTCTGTTCTTAGTTTTGAAGAACTTCTATAGACACGACTTGAGCTTCAGTAAATAAATTTTATTGAGAAACGTAGAATTCTTTGTTGTAATTGAAAACAAAGCAAACTTGTGTATTAGATTGATGGGATTCATCTTACTACATTATGATTAATATACAGATTTTTGTCTTTACCTAAGCACTGTTGCCGTTTATTTATTAAATTCTTCCGTATCTTTACAAGATTACTTTACTATCTTGTATACTTTTCCAAACGGCTTATTTATTGGTTGTAAACTTTACGTAATACGTATTATATCGGTTAATTTGGTAAAGATTTTAGCCAAGGAATGCTTATGTTTCAAATTGTGTGTCCTGTATATTAGAGTATCGATATTATACAGAATAAACAGAATATTCGATTCAGAAAACTAAGACGGAATAATAGTAAGAATGAAAGTGCATAGATGTGGTTTTCGAATGCTGTTACTATAAGCACTTGAAAAAATTATATTATTATTATTATTATTATTATTATTATTATTATTATTGTTGTTGTAAAATACAGTTAGATGTAGACTATAAATATTCTCAGTAAAAACAACAGATAAGGACTGGCAAGGACATGTGTTGTAGGCCGGTTGAAATAATCTAAGAAATGAAAGAATCAAAACCTAAGGACATTGGAAAACTGAAGCGTAGATGACAAGATGAACTCTTGAAACGAAACTGACCCGATGATCATGATGAAAAAGAGAATAAAGAGTTCTAAATATGAATGACGTGAAATTCAAGATTACTAATCATTTAGCGTCATCTGTTGCCGTATTAAAATTAATTCAGGACTGCAGATACTTCCACCTCGATTAGTCTTCTTCACACCATCAGCCTAGTAAAAGTCAGCACGATTTTGAGTACTATTTCAGGAAGCGTTGGGGAAATCGCCCAAATTCCACTATCATCTGTTCTGTTAATATGAACTGTACTGAACTTTAGTTTTTAATAATGCTTTTTCTTCTGGGATACTCTTGAAATCCTCTTACGTGTTCTTTCATTCTGCTTAGTGGTATACCATGTAAGTTATTCCTTAACATTAGTGGCATGTGTGAAAAGCAAATACGTGAATATTAGGTGATATATAAAAAAATGTAAATTTTGTTTTATTTAACCATTTCTCACACTAGGTTATTAAACCGTGTTGGACTGTAAAGAAAACAACTATCGCAATGTCCATATTTTATATGTTGCACAATATTATATAGTATTGTGAAATTTTGGTTAAATTTAATTTTCCTACCAATTTTTTTGTTATATTGAAATTATAGCGTATAACCTATTAACCTGTTGTATCCTCTAGGATACTTTGTGAGTTTAAGGGTTAATGATATGATGTATCATCGTCCCCAAATAACTTATTTACGAAATGGCGAAGAGAAAATAATCTGGAAGGAACCAGTTGTGGGCTAGAAGAGCTGATGAAAATCACGAAAATCCATAGCTTTATGTATCGGTTATGAATCCAGCATGCTAATGTTTTAAATGCAAGAATTTTTGGGAACGTGTAGAAAACATACCACATGACTACCTGTGAACGTCAATAAATTCCATGCTTCATTTGTTTAATTTTAATTCTTGTAAAGGTAAAATAACTGTACCTCATTTGTGTACATTCGTGAAAATTCCATTAAAGAACAGTAGGCCTATCTAGATTTCAGAAACAAGAAAGTCTTAACATTATGTCTGTCGGTACTGAAGATTATTGACGATGTTTCTTTAATGAAGAATTGATCTTCCTGCAACTAACTGAATTATAACGTTAAAAGTCAGTAATATATACAGAGAGTCCACACCTGTGGAGTAACGGTTAGCGCGTCTGGCCGCGAAACCAGGTGGTCCGGGTTCGATTTTCGGTTGGGGCAAGTTACCTGGTTGAGGGATTTTCCAGGGTTTTCCCTCAACCCAATATGAGTAAATGCTGGGTAACTTTCGGTGTTGGACCCCGGATTCATTTCACCGGCATTATCACCTTCATCTCATTCAGACGCTAAATAACCTAAGATGTTGATAAAGTAAAAATATACAAAGAGCTGAAATGTAAGTTTGAGAATTTGTTATTTTGGCAAATGTGTAACAGTGTGTAACGTTAAAGTTTATTATACCAAAGGTAAGACTTAATTTGCAAAGAACTAATCTTTCTAAATGTAATGTAGTAATTAAGTAATTTTAATATGCAAAAATCTGGGCTCTTACGATGAATATCGACACTCCATCGTCTCTGAATAATCACCGTACAGGTAGGGCCATAAGTCATATCCCGCCCCCCAATTTGTTTATTTAACAACTAACGACTCATGTACATACACATACCTTATTTATCCAGAAGAGCTGTGTGAGCACCGTCGTTATCATGACATTACTGAATACGACGCCATGTTCGACGGGAGGTTTTGGGAAGAAAAAATTTCTGTTATATTACCGAATGCTTCTGCCAAAGCAAAATTGTTAAATGGGCAATTGCAAAATATTAAAATATTACAGGGGTAACGTGACTTATGACCCTACCTATAGTTTAAAGAAACGTAAGATCGGTGAGACATATTATTGTAAGTTCATATTTTTGGCACTTGTCTTCTACATGTATAGGGTTATTCAAAAGTCAAGACAGATTTGAAAGTCCTCTCGCTTTGTTAAGAAGGAAGTTTATAGAAAAATAATAGTTTTGTTTATTGTTTTGCCTCATTCAGGTATAAACTAATTTTTAACATTAAGATACGAGTACAGCCTCCATTTTTCTCCTGTATCGTTAGTAATTTTTGTAGCTTCTTTTCTGGAGGAAATAAACAGCTTTCAGAACAATATTTTAAGGAATATCTTCAAATTATTTTAAATATTTTCACAGTAACGATAAAATGCAGATCCATACTTCAATCCACTTAGAGTTCTGAATCTTGTCTGTGCGCTGAAACAATCTTCGTTACATTCATAATAATACAATAAGCTTACAAAGTTGTATAGTCCTTTTGGAATCACCTTGTATAGGGGAAGAGCATTTAGCATCTGTGGAGGCAAAATCAATATATATATATATATATATATATATATATATATATATATATATATATATAAACACTATCTCACTCAATAGCTATTTATTTATTTCACTTGCCTTAGCAACAATAGTAAAACAATTGAAACACATTTTTATGAAGATAAAATAATCTCTCATCACTTTTGAATAACCCTATACAACAAACATGTTGGAACACCTATGAAATTATATCAACACAATGCCGACAACAAAACACGTTATGTCGACAATGGACATGTATCCATGTCCTCCGTGGCATTCAAACTATCTAGGCAACACCAAATCTGTGTAGACTTAGCTATATTAAATATAAATTATTGGTATATTCACAAAATAAATCACTTAGGTCCTATGTGGTTCCACCTACATACTTACTCACACTTCTATATTTCATAGTACGGTAAACATTTGCTTCGATGACGATCTCCCTATAACACAATTTACTGAAAATGCCATCGTTTTGAATCGGTTTAGAGTTCGTAATTGCATAAGTGGTCACAAACTTTTGCTTCGGGCTGTGGTAGAAAGTTGTTAAATGATATCATCTAAAATTAATTTAAATCTTCTTCGTAATTGCGAACAAGCAAGATATTCATTCTTTAATTGCTAATCACCCGATGGAGAGAACTTTAATCCCTGGAAATGTCTTATCTTGTCGGCAAGCCTCCTTGTTAAACTGCAATCCGTAATCGGTCAGAATTTTATTACGGTGTTAACGTTATACTTTGTCTTTCCCAATTTTTTTATTTTGCTTTCTCTGGATTTGTATGGAAATGTAGCATTTGTACAGAAACTCCATCAATATCAGTTTCAAATTTCGAGAAACGTCTTTGTATATGTGTCTGTAAAAATTATACAGCTTATACAAATGATACATTGATAATTAATATTTTTATATAAAGGTTTATGCATGTTGTAGGATTACATCACTCCGAGAAATTCTGCCATAAACAGAAAACGTGTAGAATCTTGTACGAGTTCTAGTCCAGGGTAAAAAATGATACATATCTGCCTACTGTTGCGTTTTCGCAAGTCATTTCTCGAGAAATTATCAATTTTTATTTCCTTTCAGAAACAAATTATAACTATTTGTACTGATTCACATACACTTTTATGTAAGTACTAGCTGTACCCGTGCGCTCCGCTGCATTTGTTAGAAATAAATATGAAGTAATTACATAATTAAAATAGGACATCTGATCCAGGGAACATTCGTGTTTGATAGAAGGATAAATCGTTTAATATGTCACTTAATTTAAATTGTATTTAAATAATTAAAATGTTATCATTTTGGTCCAGAGACCACTCATTTAGTGCAATGATAATTTCTTTAACATGTTTCTTAATTATTGTTATTACATGCAAATAATTAAAATATGATCATTTGGTTCAGAGAACATCCGTTTTTGGTGCAATTTGGTCCCATCAAAATTTTGCTTGGAATGAATCGTATCGGAAATCATTTTAAAGAAACTTTGTTATGTAAAATTTTTCACAAAAATCAATAATAAGCGAGATATTTCGGTTTATTTAATTCAGGCCCCCTTATAACCCCCCTTTTAAATAAAGTATTTTGAATGCCATATAGCCTAAAATCTAAGTTACAACAAACTTAATTTATATTCCAGTTTTAATCGAAATCCGTTCAGCCATTACCGCGTGAAAAGGTAACAAACAGACAGACAGACAGACAGACTTAAATACCAGTCCTATCAAAATTTTTCCTGGGGTAAAACTTATCGGAAATCATTTTTAAAGAAACTTTTGTTATGTAACATTTTTCACAAAAATCAATAATAAGCGAGATATTTCGGTTTATTTAATTCAGGCCCCCTTATAACCCCCCTTTTAAATAAAGTATTTTGAATGTCATATAGCCTAAAATCTAAGTTACAACGAACTTAATTTATGTTCCAATTTTCATCGAAATCCGTTCAGCCATTAGGCCTATCGCGTGAAAAGGTGTCAAACATCCAGACAGACAGACATACAAACAAAAATTTCAAAAAAGCGATTTTCGGTTTCAGGATGATTAATTATACATGTTAATACCGATTATTTTTGGAAAAACGAAAATTACCAGAAAAATATCGCTTACAGATTTATTATTAGTATAGATAATAGAAATTTAAAACAAAAAAGTTTTGGACATATACGGCTTAATTAATAATCGTTACATGAGTGTAGATTGAATAGGCCAAAGAGCCCCAACCCTTGATTGTTATCTGGTATCAGTTTACCATTTTCGAGAAACGTGGAACCAAAAACTTTTTCTTCTTTGCTTAATTTTCTTCTTCTTTTTCATTAATTCTTGAAGTGTTCATTCATTCATTCATTCATTCATTCATTCATTCATTCATTCATTCATTCATTCATTCATTCATTCATTCATCCATCCATCCATCCATCCATCCATCCATCCATCCATCCATCCATCCATCCATCCATCCATCCATCCATCCATCCATCCATCCATCCACTGTTTCTTTCAACCTTTACTTTTATGTTTTTTTTACTTTAGTTCTTTTCTGTTTTGTTCGGTTCTTTCGTACTTTCATTAATTCATTCTTTAACTAGGTCACTAACTTATTTTTAATTCGTTCCTTTCATATTTGTTTTATTATTTATTTCTGACTCTTTTCCGTAATTATTTGTCAGATTTTCTTTTTTTGCCCACTCATTCGTCCTTTCTTTGTATATATGTTTCTTCTTTTTTTCATTTACTATTTAGTTCATTCATTCTATTTTTTGTATTTATCTCTCTACACTCCTTTCCTCTTTATATTCACCTATATTACGACTATGTGATTAATCGGGTATGATGCTCTTTTGTCCTTGAAAATATCTAGCTCCTATTCAAGACACAAGTGTACATGTAGTGTATATATTTGCATTGTAGTATATATATTGTCATTGTCATTGTCATTGCATTTGCCTTTACATTTATCAACAGTAATCTCACTAGACGTTTTGATTTATCTAGAGAAAATCGAAACTCGAGTGGGATTTAATTGACTATTACACGATTAGAAGAAAGTATATAAAGATTAGAAGTAACGAAGTACTCCAATACAATAAAATATTAATTGACTTACGAAAATACAGCTGTCTTCAAATGTATTATTGGACCATCTCAACATTACAAATATTACGCTAGATGCATGCTAGATGGCAGTAGTGTCTTTATACAGACACTGTAATGATTACTATTCAATAAATCTTAATATTAAACATTCTCTGATACGTGACTATCCATAATATCATATAGCAGAAGTTCTTTTTATCCTCTCAGAGCAGAAGCTATAACATAACCTAACTAATATACACAAGTGTTAGAAAAGTTTTAATTAACGACGATGACATAAAAAATAAACATGAATAATTTTAAAAGGAATAATTATTGAATGTACAATTTTCAAATTTGAATGTGGTTGGTGGTTTAATTGATGTTATATTGGACGTGTGCGTAATAGAAGTGGAACTCGTTGATTTAGGCCTACATGGTGTATTCAACTTATTCAGGATTTCCGAATGGTGCTCTTCATTTATTTGTAAATCGGATTTCAGAAGATGCATAGGTATGATCAGTGATTTTTATTAATTCTTGTTCTTGAATGCCAATGCGAGTCATATTTGAAACTGCTATGCATCGACTGGAGTGGTTTGTAATTTTATATATATTTTTGACGTCCAGACCAGCGCAGTTTCAAATGTTGGCAAACAAAGAAACAAATGCTAGGGACGCGATAAAATTAAACAAATGCTAGGGACGCGATAAAATTAAACAAATGTTAGGGACGCGATAAAATTAAACAAATGCTAGGGATGCGATAAAATTGTGCGATAAGCAGCCATGATTGGTTGAAATACGTCCTTTCGTACCGTTTTATTGGTCAAAAGTAGTATGACGTAGTAAGAGTGTAATAGTCATAATAAAATTCCTTCAATCGAGTGAAAAGCTTGAGAAAAATTAATATACATCGTATAATCTCCTTAACGAACATTTGAGAACCATACATCGAATTCAAGAACGTACTGTTTGCTCCTTGATTTAAGAGACATTCATAGTAATATTTGTGTAACATCTGTTATTGATAAGATTCAGTACACACAAATAAGGGTCATACAACGTGAGAGACTGACATGTTTTATGTAGAAAAATTGCAATCTGTCAGTTGCAGTGACACAGCTCCATAGACATTTTTAGGATTCTAACTGATGGAGTTTTCGTACCGTAGGCTACCACAACTTTATTACGTTGAATAGAAGGAAAAAATGCACGTGGGCTTTCAATTTACGTTCAATATATTTATACTAATTGGTACTTATTTCGAAATGGAACGACATTGAAATGGTGATAAATTGTACAAATTTCCATAGCATTCGAGAACGGCTCGTGTTTCTATGTTGTTTTAGTATCTTTAATTGTTAATTTAGCATTTTATTTTAGAGTAGAAGTGCAATCCTAATTAATGTTGCATTTTATCTATTGAAAACCACCCAAAAAACTTCTTTTACTGGCGTAAAAAATCAGGTTTATAAAGGAAATTCTTCGACGAAGAAATCCGATTCTTTTGCTGTCTTGTCGTTTCGCGGAAGATGATTTAAGTTGATATCAGTGTTTATTTCGGAAATCTAAAACCGGACATTTGACCGCGAAGACTGTGTTTCTTTTGTGTATCGATATCCTAGATTGAAGAATTCTGTGTATATTTATTCAAAAATGTTATGTAAAATTTACCTTATTCTGAAGACTATTTTACCATTCCGTACGAATGTTTGCGTGTGTTTATATGACTTTTCAATTTTATAAAATTTTATAATCACACTTCAAGTTGTATAGGCTCTATTTAGGAAACTCTTACAATGAAGTTTCAATATTTTGTTACTTTAATATTGCAAAATTTTAAATAGAAGGTTGCCGCAGGCTACATTGACTCAGTTTGTATGACTCTCATTTTCCAAGTGTAGATAGAAATCCGTTATTTTGTGTAAGGGTCAAAGAACAGATAATAACCTTCTAATGATAAATTATGCGTGGGATGCACTCTGTACCAACTCGCTTGTCTTTCGAAGCCGATTGAAGTTAAGGGGTTAGGTACAGCTTACAGCAGTAAATTTTTTGGAAATACTCAACATTTTTTCCCTCCATTACTGTATCTTGTACAATAATGAAAATTGGTACCTTCTGCTATATGAAAAAAATATTTTTACGATTAAAAAAATTATGTATATTTTTTTCAAAATTCAAAGTTCACTGTGAGTGATGAAGCGTTTCCCTCATAACTCATAAACTTGTTAACTTTTTCATGTTCTCGCTCTTTTATTTTATTGCTGAAACTCATGTTTACAATATCATGCTCTTTCAATTACATTCCTTAATAAACAATATATGTTTTTATTTTGTGTTAGATATTGACCATTTTTTAAAATTAATTTATTTTTTATCAGACAATCTATCAAAGGTAGAGAAGTGATTTTGCATCATATTGTAGATATGACATGCATAAATACACACAAAAAATTTCATCACTGAATGTTGGATACTTTTTGAGTTATGAGAGAAACGCTTCATCACTGCACAGTGAACTTTGAATTTTGAAAAAAAAAAAAAAATATATATATATATATATATATATATATATATATATGTATAAATAATTTTTTTTAATCGTAAAAATACTTTTATCATATAGCAGAAGGACAGTGTTTTACACATACTAATTTTCATTATTATACAAGATAGAGTAATGGAGGAAAAAAAATGTTGAATATTTCCAAAATTTTACTCCTTTAAGCTGTACCTAATCCCTTAAGCAATTCATTGAAATATCAAGTTCGTAATTCTTCGAGTTCCATAAAGTAGAAGAAACCTCGAAGATGATGTTACGTATGTACAGTGCACATAAAATGGATCGGAAAGACTGATTGTTATAGGCAAGATATTTTCACTATGACAACATTGTTTTGAAATATAGAGAAAACAAATCTTATTTCTTCGCCAATTCAGAATGTTCAGAACGTGGATAGGCTAGTAGGCTATTTGAAAATGCTTATTCTGTAAAGTTGCTCTTGAGTTTCTCTGTCGCTAGAGAATTTACGCCAGTAGACCCTACTTTCGCACTAAGAAATGAGCTACGTCATTTCTGGTGTTATTTTTTTTGTTAACTGTTAATACGAAATATTTTCACACCAATTTCATCTCTCTTTTTGCCTTCGTATACGCATGCTGTTCACACCGTGTATACATTTACATTTTAATGTTTTGTGTATTTTTATTTGGAACATCTGTCGTTAGCTTTTGATGGTTCATAGTGATGTCATAAATGTCTATATGGAATAACTCAATGTAGGGCCTATGCATTAGAATAAAATATTTCTCATGTAGGTTGTATTATTTTTTAAGTGGGTTGGTTATTTGCTTCCTGGAATTAGTGTGGATTATACATGAAATACAGACCTACTTATAGTCTTCAAATATCCAAGTATCTGCTATTATTCTTTTTTATTTTTATTCTTTTACCTCCTTTAATACCGACTTACAAGGTGATGGTGTTCAGATTAAAGTTTAAATTACGTTTTATTTAACGACGCTCGCAACTGCCGAGGTTATATCAGCATCGCTGGTGTGCCGGAATTTTGTCCCGCAGGAGTTCTTTTACATGTCAATAAATCTACTGACATGAGCCTGTCGCATTTAAACACACTTAAATGCCATCGACCTGGGCCGGGATCGAACCCGCAGCCTCGGGCACAGAAAGCCAGCGCTATACCGACTGCGCCAGCCAGGCCGACTGATATGTAGAGAAGAATATATCCTTGGACCAATACCATAGTCACGACCATGTGGTCAGCATGGTACAGGACTACTGTTGAGACAATACTACAGGATATGACAAGGGACAAGCATTAACTTCTAGAGTAGTACCTATGTATGCAGTTTGATTATAAAATCCATGGAATATATTTTTATTATTTGACACGTTTCGTACATTGTAATTTAAGGAGGGAAACGTGGTCGATTATTCAGAAAATAGTTTAGAATATTTCCATTGCTGGTGAAATGTATATAGACCTATATAATTATAGAGAGATATAATAGTAGGAAGAAGAAGAAGAAGAACAAAGTGCATGAGATTTGCTGATGATATGGCGTTGTTAACAAAGAGGAGATGATAGAGATATGCTACTGAAGCTAAATGACAGCTGTGAGCAGTATGGAATGAAGATAAATTCCAACAAGACTAAGACCGTGGTCATACTAAGAAAAGTAAAGGGGGTGAACTTGGGAATTCTAAATGAGGCAGTTGAGTAAGTGGACAGCTTCAAATACTTGGGGTGTACTATAAGCATTAACATGAGATGCTGCCAAGAAGTCAAAAGAAGGATAATACTGGCAAAGGAAGCTTGTAATAGAAAAAGAGCGAAAAAGAGCATCTTCTGCGGACCTCTGGAGAAAGAACTAAGGAAGATACTAGTGAAGTGCTCTGTTGGAGTGTGGCATTGTATGGGGCAGATACGTGGACATTACGTCGAAGTGAAGAGAAACGACTAGAAGCATTTGAATTGTGGATATGGAGAAGAATAGAGCGTGTGAAATGGACAGACAGAATAAGAAACGAAGCTATGTTGGAAAGAGTGGGTGTTGCTGAAACTGATCGGGAAGAGGAAAAGAAATTGACTGGGACACTGATTGAGAAGAAACTGCCTTCTGAACGATGTGAACGGGAGAAGAGTTCGGGGCAGAAGAAGTCAGATGATAGACGATATTAAGATATATGGATCATATGCGGTGTTTAAGAGAAACCTCCCCTTGGGCAGAACATTATGAATGAGTGAATGAATGAATGAAGATTGAAGGTTGAATCTGCATTCGTCCTCAAACCTCTCTAATTATGTTCTGACAAAAATTGTATTATTAGGAGTGACGTTTTTATAGTGTCATTAGTGGTTACACTCTTCTTAACGAGAAAATATCACAAGAAGAAAACTGACAACCACACATTTTGAGAATGACAGACTGTAGGTTTTTGCACATACTTTTAAATTATAAACCAGAATAAAAACCTGACATCCAAAGATAAAAGAAAGTAAGGGAAACTTTTCTAGTACAAGGCAAACCAGAGGACCTAAATCTTAAAATTTGGAGAAAAAAGTGCAAGTCCTATGTTCGGTGTCGGTGGGAAATAGTCTAGAATAGGCCTGCGCAATATACGGCCCTCAGTGCTATTTCGGCCCGGTACCTGATTGAAATTAATTTAATCTTAAAGAGAGAATACAGAAATAAGTAAATTTATTCCTAGCGTTAAATTAAATCTTTACTAAAATTGAGCAAGTTTCCGTTTATGTAATAGTGTCGTATTAAAACACGCTTCGAGATTTTGGTAGTGCTAGTGTCCGTTAGTATGACCGACTTGATATTTGCTGTAGTCTTGTTACGTACGAGAACAAATCGTGTTAAACACCATCGTGCGTGGACCATGGCTAGCTTTGGTGGTTTTGTTTGTGGCTAGTTTAGGTCTGTTACAGTCGTAACAGTTATTTCATAGGCTGAGTTATTGTGAATTTTTCATTACTTTCTTGTAATATTGTTAATCTCAACACAATAAGCGAAAATGAAAAGCGTAAATGGATCAGGAACATACAGTATTTAACCCTAACTGTTCTTTAAGGCCCGAATATTAATTTTCCGGGAATGTATCGTTATGCCGAAAAAGTATAACCTGATATGTAATTTTGAATAGAAACATCATGGCGTTGGCGAGTTGGATACATATAAAGGCAAAAAAATAGGCTAATTGAAAGTTCTCAATAGCGAAGAACTCTCATTTGAAAAGGTATCTTCTGCAAATGAAACTGCAAAAAATATCACAGGAAACAGTTTATCCTGGCAAATCATTCACTGAGGGCGAATTGCTAAAGAAGTGTATGATGATTGTGGTTTCGAATTGTGTGCTGATAAGAAATTTCATTTTGAAAATATCATTTGTTTAATACGGCTGTTTAGCGGGAAGTGGCTGACATTGCTGATGATATTAATGATAACTTAAAGAAAACTTCTTGTGAATTTGTCTGTTCATTTAACGATGGAACGTTCTTGAAATATACTGTAGAACTGTACGAGAAGTTTGAGGTGACAATGAACTTGCTTGTTTTCATCAGTGAAATGGGGGGGGGGGATAAGATGTTGCAGAAAATGTGAAAGATATATACACCGTGTCCCGCTTAGAGGGATCGAGAAATAAATGCTCACCATTTAAAATCAGACGAAGATATTGTTTTGATTTACATCTGAAAAGATGCAGAAACTGTCCAAGTTTATGCGCCAATGGTTTAAAAATAGTTGCATGTTCATGCGCATGCGCACTAACGTTTATCGTGGAAACGAGCCTGGCACCATTCAGTAGAACATTCCGTTATTAGACCATTCTCCTTCATCGAGGCGACAATCCAAGGGGATGTGTATCTGGACATATGCAGAACTTTTGTTAATAAACTCCCCGAGGATCGGTTTTTCAGCAACATGGGGCAGTGCGTGGCTTCTTGAATGCAAACTTTCCCAATAGGTTGATTGGAAAAGGAGAAACCTTGCCTGGCCACCTAGGTCACCCGACATGACGCCCATTGACCTTTTTCTGGGGCTTTATAACGAATGTTGTGTACCAACGTGATACAGTTGACACTTTGGAAAAACTGAGACAACGGATTATAAATACAGCTGCGCTAATCGCTCCACAAATGTTATGGAACACTTGGCAGAAAGTTGAGTACCTTTTGGATGTCTTCAGGTAGCTCGAGGCGCACACATCGAGTTGCACTGACCATTCTCCGAAACTCGGAGAGTTTTTACCCCAAGTTGTACAAAAAGTTATGTTATAAAACCATTATTTATACTTTAAATTAGCACTTATTTCTCGATCCCTCTAAGCGGGACATGGCGTATATAAAACTTGAAAATTGTCTAAATTGCAAAAATTTATTATCAAATTTTACTAATGATGCCCCATCTATGCGTGGGAAAAATAGTGGCACAGTTGCAGAACAGTTCTTGTAATACACTGTCAAAATTGTACTGCGTAATTCACCGGCAGATGTTGTCTTCAAATGATTTTCAGTTTTATCGTGTGACTAAAGTATTTGCTGTGGTGAAGTATATTCGAACTCGAGGTTTGATACGCAGGGTGTTTCAGGCTTTTCTGTAACAAATATGCAGAGTACAGAAATCTAGCATACCGCAGTGATGCCCGTTGTTTGAGCCACGGAAAAGTCTTGCCACTCTTTGTCGCTCTCAAAAATAAAATTAGTTTTTAGAATATTAAGATATGAAAAATTCCCGAAATAATGAATGAAGAATAGAATCAAGATTTAATTTTCTTGTGTGACATTTTGAGCTACAATAACCTTCACTTGCAGACTCAAGGAAAGAAAGTTTTTTTTTTTTTTTTTTTCCTTCCAGTTAATGTCTCATATAAAAACATTCAGAATAAGGAACTATGTCACTTTTCTCAGGATATTCCATCGAAATATTTAATGGTGGGTCAAAATGTCAAAGGCACATAGCACTTTTTTAGTTGGTTATTTAACGACGCTATACCAACTACTAGGTTATTTAGCGTCGATGGAACTGGTCATAGCGAAATGAGGCCGAGGATTCGCCATAGATTACCTGACATTGGAGAAAAATTCGAAAAAAAAAACCCTACCAGGTAACCAGTCCAAACGAGAATCGAACCCGTGCCCGAACGCAACTCCGGACCGGCAGGCAAGCGCCTTAGCCAACTGAACTACGCCGGTAGCCACAGCATTTCTAAAGTCAGGAATTTGATAAAAGAAGAAAATTGTGTAATGAATATCAAGTCCGTATAGTGGTGGTTAAGTATGCCTATTCATTTTTCTCGAAGCAAGATTTCGACTTGTGGAACCCCAGATGTAAGTTATTTATCTCCAGAGTTCTAAATTATCGAATGAAGCATGTACTTAACAAAAGTTTTTGTGCCATTAAAAAAATGTTGTGAATATTGTTTACAAGGTGGCCTATTTTGTATGTTCGATAGCACGCTTTTGAGCAAACATTTTCTGTAAATGAATTTAAACAAAACAAAATAGCAGCTATCACCTTTCTATAATATAAATTTAGAAGACATGTTAAGAACGGCCACTTCAAGTATGATACCACACTTTGATAAAATAGTGGCAGGAAAGAAAATAAATGTAATGTGTTACAATGCACTGTTAAAAGCGAAGAGAATTTCACTAATTAGTAAACATGGTGTTTGTGATGTCTAAGATATTTTAATGAAGACATTTTTGCAGCAATATCTGTTTATAAATAATTGAGATCAGAATTTTAATTGAAGCACTCTAAAAAAAACTAACATCCGTATCAGTTATTTACTGTACTGGTAAATTTATTACTAACATAGTTGAATTTTATCAGTGTCTATTTTGAATATATATTATCTGAGTATACATGTTATGATGCTTCTTATTTACTTAAGTTTAGCTAACCAGTACTGCAGTCCACCGCTGTGGAGTAACGGTTAGCATGTCTGTCCGCGGAGCGAGCGGGTCTGGATTCAAATTCTGATTGGGGAAAGTTACCTGGTTGAGGTTTTTTCGGAATTTTCCCTCAACCCATTAAGAACAAATGCTGGGCAACTTTCGGCGCTGGACTCTTGACTCATTTCACTGTCATTGGTAGATATATCACCTTTATCTCACTAAGACACTAGATAGCCATTACGGTTGATAAAGCGTCTTAAATAAAAAAAAAATCGTCGAGAGTTCGGCTGGCTCTGTGGATCGGATCCCGGCATAGCTCAGATGGTAAGAGCATTGAGCACGCCAGGCTGAGGATCCTGAGTTCGATTCTCGGTGCCGGAACGAATTTTTCTCCATGAATAATTAGTATCTACTGATGACTACATAAAGTCATTGATTACACAATATTCAATAGAGGACGGCGAGGTTCTCAATAAGAATATATATAAAAAAAAAACCTGGACTGGACTGGTGCAGTGACTTTGGCTTTCTACTGTTGTTCTTACAGGCGTGCTTGTGGTTGAAACTGCTACACTGCACTGTAGCATGGTATGAACTTGGGTTCAAAAGTAAAGTAGCTTTAATAATGTATGTGTTTTAATTACATATCTCTTACCAACAATCGTTGTGTAAAGGGACTATGTCATAATTAGCACACTCATTGAATATTAGGCCTAATACCAATATAGACTAATTTTATTGGAACTGTCTCTTTTGATTAACTTTTATCCATGATTTTTTCCCAGTGATCTGAGCATGACCAAGGTAAAGTATTGACGCAACCCAGATTTACAGTAGTCCATCACTAGAGTTACGAGTGCTGGCAGCCAGAGAAATTTCTTGTGTTATGTTCTCCTGAGAGTTTTTATTCTATTGCAGGAAGCGGTTTGGTTCCAGTTTCTGTTCCAAATCCTTGCTGTCTAAAAATTTTAACGCCTCGAGTTCAATTCCTGTTAGGACAAAGCGTGACGTTGCTTTATGCAGAAAACATGGCTAAGGAGTTCCGCTGATTATGTATATCTGATGATCATTTATAATCATAACAATTTCTTCAAAGAAATTAATTAGAACATTTTCAGTTGTTTGCTAGTCATAGAAAAATATGAATGAGTGAAATGTTGCTAACATTAAATCTGTTGTTAGCCACGCGCTTACGACTCTCTTGTTCCATGTTTTAAAGGTGACTTGCTTCATGCTCACCACATAACAAAAGAATCTCGCTATAGGAGTACGAAACGAACGAAATAAGAAAACTGCCACTACGAAATTGTCTGCTTAATTAAAGTGGTCACGGTTTCGCGAAAATCTTTTTAAAGATCTCCAATAAATAAGACCACGTAGTTTTGGTAGATTTATTATAATGCATTTTAATATTATTTCCAACAGTTTCTGTGTAACATAAGTTTGTTGCATACATAAGAAAAAGAATACTTAGACGTTTATAGAAGAATTTGCAGGCACGGATTGATAAAGTCTTAATGCTTTTTGTCACTTGGTTATCAATCTGAACGTAGCTTGTAGGATATACATGAACGGGTTTCATTTATTGCAGATGATTGGTGTAACGGGAAGCAAAATTATTATTGTGCTACATATTGGAACGGAAAGAATTTATACTATAGATTGAAGGATCGTCGAAACAATGAAACAGTGTTTGATTGCAGTCTGATTAATATGTTTATGAACGTAACCACGTCAGCTCGTGGAAGAGGTCGTGTATGTGTTTCGCATTTAGTGATTACACGCACCATTGCTGAGGATGGCTGCTGGTGTACAGGTCCGTAAATTATGTTTCCTATATAATCATACACTTTCCAACGGCTACTCAATTAAGTGATGGCTCTGTGTAACAACATTGCGCCGTGAAACATACTACAGCTTATTAATATAATAGCAAACTTCACTGTCTAAAACATACAGCATCGACAACTCTTCCGTTTCGTGTGTGTTCATTACGCAACGCCTCTGTTTATTATTCGAAACGTCAATTATTGACACATAGGCATTATGTGAACTTCATAGCATCCCATTAGTCATAGTGGCAAATTTGGGTTCACAAAACCTTTCAAAATAGACATCATTTTGCTCTATTATTGTCCTATATACAAGAAAAACCTTACCCGTTCATTTGTCTTTATATAACTCTAGTACATGTAGATTTAATTAGTTATACATGGAATTTTTCTTCATGTCTGGCTGTATTACCTTTTTATCTGAGGAGCATGTTTAGTCTGGCATCAGCTTTTCACTTAGGGATCCGGGTTTAAATTCTGGCGAGTGGATGTGAAGTTTGTGGTGGACGAATACATTGTATTTTCGTGGAATATTATCTTTTGTTCAGTATGCATTTAACCATTTCTTTAGTAGTAGAGGTGGTGATGGTGATGGTGATGGTGGTTACTACTACTACTACTGCTATAATAATAATAATAATAATAATAATAATAATAATAATAATGATAATGATAATGATAATAATAATTAATAATAATAATTATTTATTTATTTATTGATATTTATGTGCTGGACAACAGCCATAGGCCAATAAAAGTCCAGCACAGTGATACAAATAATGCAATAAAATGAACAACTATGGTACACATTACATAATAGAGATAACAATAAAATAAATAACATAGATTACAATGATTAGTTTACAAGAAATAATACTGTAATATTTTATGGAAAGGAGTTGATTCATACAATGTATTACCAATATGTGTAGAAAGATAATGCAATTAATATAAGCAAAGACATTGCCATGTTCTAATACTTCTATACGTTGAATGGATAATAATAATAATGATAATAATAATAATAATAATAATAATAATAATTAGGGACTGGATTTATAGGTTTTTACCTATATTTTCCTTACTTCTAAACTCATAATTTCGTAGATAATTTTCCGAATCATGGTCATATGTAAATTCTGTCGAACCTAAAAAACCTAAATTGGACTTTACGAACTAAAAAAATCTAAATCATAATTAATATGTATTTATGTATATTTACTGTATTTTATATAAATATATTTAGAAATTTCAATACATCTTACAATTTTTATTCTCTTCTGCACCGGAGAAAGCGACCGCATCTGCGGTCTTAACCCCGTCAGTCTTTTGTTGTTTTGGATAAAATGGTTAATAGGGAATTCCGTCATTCTTTGTATAGCAGGCCGTCCTTCAGAGGCTTCACCCTCTCAAGGGCACTGATTGGGGCTGTATGTATTTTGAAATTTCCACCGATCGTAGATACGACATGCCAGTAGAAGGGTATAAGTGACTGAACTTTCTCTTGAAGTGAATGAACTGCAATAAAGTCGTATAATTGAAATTCGTGAAGTTTTTGGGCATGTTCCCAGATAGAAGACTGTGATCTTGCGAGTACAAGCTATGCATTTTTCTAGGTCTCTGTGCAATCTGTCTTATTCTGGTGCGTATGGTGCTAACATTGAATTTTTATATTTTGAGTTTTGATGAGCTATATCAAAACAAATGAAATCACATTTATTACGACATGGACTGGAAATGATTCCAACTTTACCACGAGAAAAAGGTAATGTTATTTAAAACTGACTGTAAGCGTACATTTTTAACAATCAGGCAATTTTGCGATCCATTTCAGAGTTTGGGGGAAAAAAAAACCTAAATATCCTAACCAATATCCTAAAAACCTAAAAATCCGATTCCTAACAATAATAATAGTGTAGTTTAGACCTATCTCCATCTCCTATGGTGTTTCATGTGCAATTTCTGTTCTGCATTACACATAAAGGAAGCTGCTCTGTCACATACGAAAAGTAGTCGCTGTTGAGTTAGACGTTTTCACAGGTTCAAGGACGAAGCCGCGAAATCGAGACCTAGCGCCAAACAAAATGTTGTTCAGCTTGTTCATCCTTTGTAAGACTCTTAAGATTTTCTTCTCGATATAATTTTCTTGAGAGTTAATGACGCTCCGTAAGATGTATACATGGTGGGACTCTGAAGGTATGTGATTTTTTGTAACGTAAGGCATCAATTTCCAGCACAGGACAATAAGCAATGCACTATATTCTATGACTAAAGAGCGTTGAAATATTTTATATTAGACTATTAGTGAAACCCACTCACTTGATAGTTCTCTACTAAGAATAAAATTAAGGTAGTGCACTATATATATATTAAAAATTATTGTTCAGTCCGCCTTTAAAAGTATTACTTCATACTTCGGCGTTAATTTTAGTTAATTTTCCTTCAGCGGGAAGATGGAAGTGAGAAACAATACCTTGCAGTGTACAAGAGGCAATCTGTAAGTTTGCGGACTGCTCTGAATGTAGGCAACACACAGTACATAGGAAACGGAGAAGTTATCTAGAACCAGGAAAGCTCCTGGAATCTATACTAAATGTATCACTTGAAAGGCTAGCCATAAGGCGTCACATTTAGAAGCTCAGTTCTTAACGACAATCTGACGCTGTTTAATAGACCGACTCAACATGCATGGAAGCATTGATTTGCATTGACACGCGCATGTATGTTTAACAGTACAATAATTAATACAAGTGCAGTTCTGAAATATATTGATTGAACCTTATAGCTTCATGAAGATCTTTCGAATGCGATTAGTAGGTTGTTAACACCACGAAATGGAAGATGGGATGAGTTTTTAGGTTTTTACGGTGATTATGTTTAGAATTATGTTAGTGTAGCAAGTAGTGTAAATAATTCATTTTTTAGACAGATCTCTTATAAGGCGAGATCATTACCTCTGATACGACAATAGAATGATCACCAGAGTTGAATTTTGTCGTGGGAGGTAAAGGGCTGGTAAATTGTGCCAGTAGATCTCGCCTTCTGATAGCGATTTGTAAGTGAATTAGTTTTTTGAAGGTTTGTGGCTAAGACCAATTATGCCGTTCACGATACTGCTTGGGGGTGAAAAGTGCAGTTAAATATGCGATGTTCCAGGTTTATCCGTAAAAAATATATTCGTGTCTGGAGTCTTTGAGCTTGTTTATCATTATCAGTTATTATTATTATTATTATTATTATTATTATTATTAACTTATCCTATATCTAATAACCACTGTCATGATGAGATTGATATAAAGGATATTCGGTCTTCTGAAATAATTAAATATTATTACAGTTAAAGTCTTGTACAACGTGAAAATTTGGACTTAACCTTCATCCAGAAAATGTTTCCATTCTTATGCTTCTACACTTGTTAGCGGTTGCCCTTTTTGTGTGTCTTTCGGGAGAGGAAATTCATTCAGCAAGTTGACACTTTTCGGAAAGACACATGGAATTAATTATGTGACGAAGTATTGTGGAATTGGGTAGGAGGCAGGTCGTGGCTCTTTTGTAATTCATACCTACTATTCTGACATTCTCCTAGAGAGACTTGGGAAAGCCACGAAAAGCTGAAGTCAACTGGACCTTTTGAATACAAGGCATGCATGGTAACTTCCACATTACCGTGCTCGAGAAAAAAAATAAAACATCTGAAAGAATATGCAATTTAATAATAGAGTAATCACTTATTATTAATTGTCAAATAATAGGATTAGCTGAAAAATAATATGAAAGACGTTTCGGCTGTTAATGATACCGATATTACCAGAGAAAATCCACTCCCTCATTTTCAAATTATGTACACGGACCTGATTACAACCTTCTTCATGGACTCGGTACTGTGATGTTGCTGCTGTTCCTATTAACACGTCTCCTACTAGAGATTTCAGTGCATATTAAAGCGAAAATAATAATTGACGCATGTAAAATTGAAATAATGCATTTCATTTTGGTTCGTAATCTATACTCTTTCCTTCAATCACAATTTTATTCGTTGTCCATGAAAGGCTCGACATTGTCTCCACGTTTGAAGTCCGAGAAAAAGGGAAGAGGAGCTTTGTAATCAGACCGTATTCTTCATCTTTAAGTTTCTAATATCTGCCAGTGTCGAGGAATGTGAACATTTTCTAGAAATCTGGAAGTGCAAGTTATGTATTTAGTTTCAACATCATCATCATCATTATTATCATCATCATCATCATCGGTTCCGGATTAGGTCCACTGTTCTGCTTTTGCTCTTGAAGTGCTCTTGATCATTCTGCTTATTTATTGATCGCCCCAAATCTCGTCGTTCTGTTGGTTGGTATGTGAGAGCTTATATTGTGAATCGTCTCTTCTCTCGTTCTACTTAAGTGGTGTTTCCAGGTTTGTTGGTGGAATTTAATTTCTTCTATTACCGGTATATTATTAACATTGAGGGTTTCCGGGTTAGTTTCAACATTACAAATATCTAATTCGAAATGATACACTGTAGCTTTAGAGATGCACAAGTTGTGTCAGTGACCTCTGAAACTGTGTTTGAAATCAGCCACCCTTCCCCTAAAAAATGTGATCTAGATTTATGGATGTACGTACATGCAACTGTGCAGTCAATATAATCTGCGACCGGCAAGCAAGAACGGCAATCACTTTCAAGTTGAGTGCACATTCGGATGTATTTCAGTTTTATTACTTCCTCGCTAACGAAAATTCTCAACGTAGATATTCCTATAGGAAATGAATTTTCATTTGTAGGCTACATAATAAGAGTTCAGAAATGCTATACATAGACATGAATCAACAACTCGTAGCGAACTGTTATGTTGAGCTCCTTAAATATATATGTTAATGAAATCCTGTAATTGGAATAGCCTATATTTTCCAAATGAGATATCTTTAATATGGTAGGTATTTTGCGTCATGTTCATTATTTGGCACGTTTAGGGTATTATTATATCCTTAAAGCTGACTATAATGGGCCAATGTAATAAAAGTAAGTTACGGTTCAAAACGGTAGGAACCACTTCGAAAATGTTGAATATCTAAGAATAGAATAAATAAAGACAATTATAAAGAAATGAAGACACTGAAGTTAGTAGAAAAGTTTAGTTTTTGTTTTTGTGCTGCATGCCAATGTCAGGTTCATTTGATTCTACTTATTTTAATTTTGTATTTGCAATTGCCTACGTAAGCTTTAGATTTAATTGTTTTTTGAAAATCCTCACGTTTTCCTAAGTGATCCAGTTTTTTCCTTCTCTCCAACTCTGTATTTTTTCTTTTCTATTTTATAATTATTAACGTCGTTATAAATCTTACTTACATAACTTTTGGTTTGTTAAGCTAATTACACTTTTTAATGTAATCAGTACTATATTTGCATTACATTATTAATTCGTTGTGTTAACATCCGAAAGAAGTACACCAAATTATTAAAAATATGTATTCAGTATAACTCATTGCGAAGTCATTGCAAAAAAATCTTTAGAGGTTGGATTCGACATTTCTATAAAGGAGCCGATAACTGTGTTAATCTCCTTGGTTGTCGGGTACGTTGTTAACTTAATAGAGGTTCATGGACTATCGCAAAGTGTATCAACAGGCAAATTACAAAATTTGCTCACTTTGGATCAAAGGAAAGTGCGTAGTCTTCTAGATGCAGCATTGCCTGTGACGGGACGTCGTTACTTCCCACAAAACAAACACATGAAGGCGCCACTACCCTTCACAAGCCCTAGGTTGGCAAGGAGAACGGCTACAACGTGAGACACATTCGTGTCCGACTTCATGTTTGCAAGTGAACCGATGTCGTCGCTAATGGTATGTTCTATAGGCTATATATAAATCTTCTTTCTACATATTCTTAGTTTCGAGTGCTTATTACAATTGTATTAAAGCAGCAAAACTACGAAAGTGATCATGTACTACGACCGTAGTTGTGTAGAGAGAGGAGTGAGATGAATGAAATATCAATGGATGGATTTGCATCTCGTGTAACACAAATGAAGACAATTCTCTTAATGGCTACCATTATATACAGCAGCAACTCAGTATATCAGACGTTCTCATCATCGGAACCTCCTGTTTTGATATCGATACTTTTTTTTTTTACTAATGATGGGTACTTGACTTAGGCCTATGTCATTCATCCATATGAAGCCAGTTATGTAGATCAATTTACCGACAGAGTCGTTGCCCAGGGTGTGCCATATGAGACTCGTCTACACTACACCCGCTATGAGGTAAGATGATGGAGATTTCTTGGGATGCCACAGGGGAACCGGAGCTCCCTGAGAAAACCCCGGTGACACCTGGACCACGGGCTCGTCCAACAATAAGTTATAAATCGAGGGTTCACTGGGGATCGAACCCGGTGGCTCACAGGGTTGTAAGTCCAGTGCACTAGCCACTATAACACCGTGGCGCCTGACATCGATACTTGGTGACGAGTTTTTCACAGAGAAAATAGTAATCTACGGGTCACTTCCATTTGATACCATCGAAGATTTTACGGTTCTATGTAACATTTCGAAAATATGAAATGAGACGAAAAAAATATGATGAAATGGATTATGTTAATGTTATGTTAATGAGAAAATCTTTCTCGCGATCTTGTCCATTCAGGTATCATTACATTCAATGACTGAGATCTCTCAGTAATCCTCTGGACTGTCAGAGGGAAATATGTATCACAAATCGATTTTTTTGGGGGAAGGGGGAATTTGTGTATGTTCGGAACGTATTTATACATTGAAATAGATTGGTCTCTAACTAGCTTTTATCATGGATGTGCTTTAATTCGAATTATTTGTCAAGAAAAGTAATAGGAAATGTCTAGTTAACTATGTTTATGTCGTACTAGAGATCTGGTACGTTATGTTAGTCATTTAGAAAGCCTGTTGAGGATTTCAGACTTCGTAAGGAGGGGAATGCTAGTGACTAATGAACGGAGTCAAGAAGGATGGCTAAATAGCGTTTTGAGACTTAGGCAGATGGAGGAAGAGGTAAAGGGGAGGGAGGAGAGAGAGTGAGAATAGTACATTAACTGTAACAACATGTACGAGTAGAATGAATTTTCAATTAATGTTTCATTTAGTCGAGAGATCATGTTTTCGATCAGATGTATTGGAAATTTGGCCTAACTGATCAGGAATAAGATTTTTGATCTCCTTGAAGCTGAAAAGATCTATATTCTTAGCAAGCTGAACGGGGCTGAAAGTTCACACTTTGAAAGTAAAGAATAAGACTGTGATTATGATTATGTTATGTTGAAAACTAATGTAATAAATAGGGTCCGTATTCCAGCTACCTATAAACTGAAATGAAGTTGCCTGATTCGAAGCATATATGACGTCACAGCAGGTACAGGTAGGTAGTTAAGTTCGTATACAAAATAGTTATGCATCCTCTGCCTTCTTTCTCTAGAAAGTCAAAATCGGGACACAGTCATAGTGAGTAGTCTTATCGATCACTGCTCTTACTAGTCGTATTATTTAAATAACTACATCTTTGTGGCTGATTGAAGGTTCATTGCAGAGGTAAAATACCTTATGGAAGATGGTGAAGCGTGTAATATTGCAGGTTGTAGTTGAGGATATTTAAACTAATATTTTCACTGTCAGTATAGAGAACATTACATATAAATTGTGTAAGAATGACGGAAACAGTGCACTGAAAGACACTGCAATACCAAAAGGCACAGAAAGTGCGTTGAACCTAATCAAAAACAATCAGCACCATCAAAATCTGAAAATTATGAAGGTATTAACTCCACGTTTAGCATGGATTTGTGTAGCCTACCATGATGTTCAAGTGCCAACATCCCAATTAATAAATTAAATCATCTACATTTTAGGGAATTTCTAGAAAAGTACATAGAAAATTAGTGGGTTTTCAGTGATTAGCGACATATGCAATATCTTGATGAAACACGAAAAAATATCAGACAGGAATATCTTGTACTACATCATGCATTCAATATGGGTAACGTCATGTGCTAATGAAAGAATGTCTTGTGATATAAAATCATTTCTAGTGACATCCGCATATGTTCAAGTTCCGTAACTTACGAATGCACGTTATTAATCACTGCAAAGATCATGACGAAAATGAACATAACGGCTCAAGTATGTGTTTACTAGTATAGCTTCAGAATGTAGGGAGCTGACTGTACTCCACGAACACGCAGGAGACGCGTTTGTTTATATTCTTATCTGTTGCATTACCTGTGTTCGGCGTCCTATATACCCAATGTGTCTTTAACGTCAGTCTTTAAAGTAGCTGGAATACGGAGCCTAGTAATAAAGCTGCAGAAGGTAAGTAAATACATAAATGCACTCAGAGTATAAAAAAACTAATATGACGACTGAAAGTTAGCCTTTGGAAACCCATAAAACATAACACCTTTTACTAGCATTAAAATATGTTTACTGTAACATAGTCACGCATCACAAATTCTTTCATGCGGAAGTACATGTATCTGCATGAGAATGGTAATTTGTTTCCAAATTATTTATTCCAGCACCAAGCATCCACAATGGAGACTACAAAATAAATTGAAAAAATAAGTCAATAGCAGTAAAATCGATGGCATTATTTTAACTGCGAGGGAGGATCAGATGAGAGCAAGTTGGTTTCATTCATATGATGACACCAGCTCCGGAAGTGAAATACTTCCATAACAAACTGCACGTCAGGGATTGGAGTCAGTACGCTGAGCGCTGGAAATGTAACTCCGAAACTCATTCACATGAAGCCAATATCCTGAATGAGACAATACGCCCACATAAACGTACCCCTCATGACGTAAAAAAAAAAAGCAATTCCCTTACCTTTGCGCTTCGGCGGACTTCGGAACGTGGGAATTTGAAGTCGGACTAAAATTGACACATGCAGGTGTGACATGTACTAAATACATACGATGAACCGGAGCGTAACGTAATGAAATAATATTTTCATTAAACCTCGTGACTCGAACAAGCAGTCGCGTTGATCTGCCAGGGAATTCCTGAGCCAACTGAAACTTCAAAATGGGGATTATGTTTCGTTGTTTCATTACATCAGATCAAATTATTTTTCAGTATTCCACAGTTTAAAAGCTCGTGTCTGCTACAGATGTAAAAATAATGTCATAATCTGTTATTTTAAAATTGAAACTTGTCGTCTGATATGGTGTTAGTGAAAAAGTAATACATTTCTTAATCCAAAAATCTGCTACCCTGTGATTTTCTCGCTAGCTTAATATCATATAAACATTAATGATGCGCGTGTATAAAAGAAGTTCTTTAGAATAAATAGTTTCTGCTAAAAGAAGAAAATGGTCAATTAAGCAGCATTATTTATGGATACTTTCAAACTCAACTTACTTGCGTGTGGCCATATAAAACATCGTTCTTTCAAATAAAATATGGTTTCCGCTGCACGGCCAGTGCTTCAAGTGAAGTCTGTGATTATTTTCTTCTTTTACGCACTCAGTACTCCCATTTATAAATTTAGCCAATGCGCTTCGCTCATGTTCAATTAGGGGAGAGTCGGGTAGATCGGACATCGGGTAATATCGGACAGTGAGTTTCTTTCATCTACCACACGATGATAGTACTTGATTGACATGGTTACGTTTCTGTGATGTCGCATAGAGAAATGTAACCATGTCATTCAGGTACTACCATATGGTGGTAGATGAAAGAAACGCACTGTCCGATATTACCCGATGTCCGATACTACCCGACTCTCCCCTAGTTCGAAAAGCAGATCGAATTTCCTTTTCCACAAGGATACGCACTTCGGTTTGGGGGGGGGGGAGATCTTCAGCTCTCTAAATATAAACTGTTGTTCTTGGATGCTCTTTGGTCCAGATCATCAGCCTTTCATGTCCGGGTTCGAATCCCGTCAGGCTTGGGATTTTGCATTGAAAATCACCGGAATTCAAGATGCAACCGAACCAAAAATTTGATGTAAAAGTCACGCCGACGCGATTTTTTTTTAAGAATTTCTTTCGGCGTCTGTGAACCCTCTTCTGCATGCTACTTCAGTTTTCGGTAGTTTTATTGCTTTTGTGCGGCAGTTAGTCTCGGCATCGTGGAATTGTAAAATAAAATTTTATGGAATGTTTGGAAAGTAGATATTTTACTTCTTAAATTTATTTGTACATGTTTTTAGGCATCGTTATAGCATTCTGAAGAGTATTTATTCTTTGGCATATATTGAGTAGTTCACGAAATATTACCTAAATGTTTTAGACGGTGAGGGTGTGAAAATCATAGGTGTTATCGACATGGCCTCCAATTTGGCAGTTTCCAATATTTTTCGATGATTTTTTTTAGCGTTTAGACATATTCCTTAACTTTCAAACGATGTATCTGTCGTTCACTGTTATAATCGAAGTAGGCGCGAAACACTGTGAACGAACGTATGTAACGCGAAAGAGTGACACCGCGAACGACGATGTGTACCGAAATGTAAGACTTTTACGTGAAAAATTCATGGTGATACTTGTGGCGGACAAGATCACAGTTTGAAGTTTTCTCGGTGTTGCCCCGTTTCCTTCCATGATAGATGTTATCTTTGCGTTCGAGCTTAATTTATTTATAACTCCTCGATCAACAAGCGCGGTTTCGCTGCTTTAAAACCCAGGTACACAGCGAACCTTAGTGTAGTAAGCTTGTGTGGATTAGGAATGCGTCTAGCTGGGATATCATCACAAAAGATCTGCAATGTCGCAGTGTTGGTTCGTAGTGACTCCCCTTCAATAGTACGAGTATCGGTATCTATAAGCTATGATACTCTATTTTACTGAACAGTCTTTCTCACAGCGGATGTAGTGTTTCACGGGACTTAATGAAAT
Organism: Periplaneta americana; assembly: GCF_040183065.1. NCBI lineage: Eukaryota > Metazoa > Arthropoda > Insecta > Blattodea > Blattidae > Periplaneta > Periplaneta americana. The sequence goes on along the minus strand of NC_091125.1, from coordinate 47,346,870 downwards.
GTAGTAAAATTTCCAAAAATTCTGTACACAGTCTAGGCCAGTGGTCGTCAGCACTCGCTGAAATGGGTTAAGGCTGGTTCACAATAAACCGGGAATGAAAACGAGAACGAGAACGGAAATAATGTTAAAATAAATGTATTTAAATGTGAGTATTCACAATAGTTAATTGTGAATGTTCACTTTTAAATACATTTATTTTAACAATATTTCCGTTTTCGTTCTCGTTGTCGTTTTCGTTCCCGGTTTATTATAAACCAACCTTTACGGGTAAGCAGTGCATGGCGACATGCACCCTCGTGCAGGAGGAAGCGTACCCGCCAGCAGCCACGAATGCACGCTGGTACTGTAAGAGATCTGCGGGTAAGAGACGCTAGCCCGAGAGTGCAGTGTTCTGATGACCGCTGGTCTAGGCCATAAAAATGTTAAATAACATAACTTGAATATTTTTAATAGCCTCTACATGTGTGACAACTATTTCTGCGCCATTTTGTATGTATGTATGTAATTTATGTATTTTTTAAAATTATGGTTTATTTAACGACCCTCGAAACTGACGAGGCTATATCAGCGTGCCGGAATTTTGTCCCCCAGGAGTTCTTTTACATGCCAGTAAATCTACTGGCATGAGCCTGTCGCACTTAAAGGACACTTAAATGCCATCGACCTGGGCTGGGATCGAACTCGTAACTTCGGCCAGAAGGCCAGCACTACCGACTGCGCAACGAAGGCCGACTATATATGTATGTATGTTCATGCATGTATGTATATTAATGCATGCATAGGCCTATGTGCGGATGTTTGCGAAAGGGTAATATGATACCATCCTTCAACAAGCATATATTTAGTTATTTCAACTCGCATCACAGAAAGTTATGTTAATATTGGAAGTGTTAGAACATGTTTTTGTGTTTAGTTAATGAAAATGTGCTTGCGAAGCACTGTCTTTTTGCAATTAATCAGCTAATGAGTTCAGACGTCATGTAGTCACTTAAGAAAACATGGCAACTATTGGCAGGAGGAGATAAACCTAATGAAGCCATTTTCGGCCAGATATGTTGTGCCTGTGATACAAAGTCTGGAAACATATTTTGAAAAATGAAGATCTGAACGGTGTAACTGCTCGGCGTGGTATTTTGAAGTACGAGGTATTTTTCGAAGGTCTATTATATTGAATTTCATCTCTCCTAGCCTATTCTGGAAGAGGGACATCAAATAATCTACTTTTTTTTATCTAAATATCTTTTCATACGTCGTGTTTAATTGACCCGTAACCTCACCGACGCTCAGTAAAATTTTAAGTTTTAAAATTACATATAAACAATGTGCTGAATATCAGTAAAAGATGCTACATAATAGTCGCTTACCTTATAATTGAATCAGGAATTTGCAAAAGGAACCAAGTCCATATTTTTTGCAAATTGAGTTTATACTCTTTTCTGGCTCTCCATACACTTCTCGGATTTCATCATTAAAAGGAACCAAGTTCTATAGAATGTACACATTTAAATTGTGTATCAACACGTTTGGACTGTTATACACCCAGATCCATATAAAAAGGCTTTGTGTTGTTTTCTTAAAATTTACTTTTTCGGACTTGGTCCCATAAGCAAATTCCTGATTTAATTATTACTTCGGTACGATGCTATTAAAATTGTATTTTGTACCATAGGATCTGGTGGTGTCGCTTGTGTAATTGTTCTATTTGTCTTAACTGGCGGGCCGACTTCATACTAATAATACAGTGTTGTCACTTTTGGTATAATTGTACGGATTTGGTACAGTTTTAAATGGTCTGAACGCTGGTACGTAAATTGATTTTTTGGTACAGTTTGATATAGTTTCGTATAGTCCGTACTTTTTTAATTTTATAATATGAAAACTGAGAATTTTACAAATGTTTTATGAGCTATCAATGCTAAATTACTGGTAGCATTAACAAGATCGTCAACGATTAACAATGATATTTAATCAGCTTGAAATTAAATTGGAATATAAATTAATTGTTTTTAAAATTGTTTTTCTTCTTTGGATCATTAAGTTCCTTTACTGTTATCCTGAAAATAGCTTTGTATTGTTGATTTATTTTACTCTTTTTAATGGGTTTATTTTACGACGCTTTATCAACTGTGGCATCTGAATGGAGTCAAGGTGATAATACCAGCGAAATGAGTCCAGAGTCCAGCATCGAAAGTGACCCAGCATTTTCTTCTAATGGGTTGAGGAAAAATCCCATAAAATACTCCAACCAGGTAACTTGTTCCAACCAGAATTTGAACCCGGACCCGTTCGTTTGACGATCAGACATGCTAACCGTTACTCCACAGCGGTGTACTGTATTGTTGACACGACTAATTAATCAAAGTCACGATGGGTACATAATTATGTAAAAGAAAATTAAACTTATTACTGTAAATATAGTGAATGGACAACAAAATGTTAGTTTTATGTTTTGTACCGGTATTAATGATTGTTTCCAGAATTTGTAATTTGTTGAACAATTGCAAGGGTTTGGTAAATTTGGTACATTAAGTAAACAAAAAAGTACAATACTTTGTGAGATCTGTTACATTTTGTGAGCGTCACGTTATTTATTGTATGTTCCTTTGTCACGCACGTTTCTTTTTTAATTTGAAGCACTTCTTTAGTTTCACTGTTTTCTGAAGCAAATAATGTTGGAAAAATAAGTGCATACTTATTATTGGACCATATTTACTGCGAAAAATAAACTCATTCCAGTGCAATACAAGTGAAATGCCATTTTTGCAGATTTTTGCTATAGATTTAAAATAATGTAATGCATTTTTTCGTGTAATAATTCTGGCATATTCCCACACTTTCCGATGAGTAGACTATTCGCTGTTTTAATCCTACTGAAGTACTGTATTGTATCATACAGTGAAGTAAGATGTGGAAAAGAATGGTTATTGAAGTTTTATTTGAACGTTGTTATGAATTAAAAGTTACTCGTTTCATTCCAGGCATGAGTGAAGAAACCAGTTGATTATAATAATATTGAAATAGTACATCTAATTTATGTATTCGACCGAAACAGAACTATCGATTGCATGATACCAATAAACATTTGTAATTATAATAAAATTATGACGTACAAAGAACAAAAGTAAGGTACTCTTCAAACACTCTGGGAAGTTGAGTTTTATTCCTTCGCTTTAATTTTGCATGTTTGCAAACTCTTTAGTTTTTCTAGGAATTGTGAAGGTTATCGAATGATATGCAACCAGTTTGCTTTCTGATACAGTAGAAAGTTCCGCCATACTGTGCAACACAGATTCGCAGAATAAATCGAGTTACAGTGATCTAAAGTTACATTGTGTACACCTCCAAGTATTCAGTACGTCACATATTCTCAGCATTCGAACATGGTGTCTTGTTTTCAAAATGCGAATGGGAATATTGAAGCGCACATGAAAAGCGAGGTAGGCCTACTTGTTCGTCTGATGTTTAATGATCTATATTAGCTTGTTTCCGAGAAAAAATAAACCTGATGAAGGGATCATTCTTCTTTGTGTGTGGGTATGTGTTTCTATAAAAATCTCTCTTATTAAACTCTGTGATCATGAATCATTTCTACGCATATAGTGCTTTTCACATTTATGATCAGTTTCCTGAACCGATTAAAATGTCAGGAATATGATCAAGACTGCGGATTGTGACCACATTTGTTTGATATATGGACAAACAAAATACTAAAATAACGGAAAGAAAGCGCAATGACATTCATTTGACGTCAGGAAGCAGTTTTCAGTCAGTGTTACATGTCGCTGATGAAATGGCAGCAACTGACTTTGGTTTACAAATTGCAATAAATGTACTTACATTACTAAAACATTATGAATCTCTGTACTTTCGAAACAAGAAGATATGAAATAATGTGGAAATATACTAGCCTTTGGCCAGAACACTGTGGATGAATGCAAATAGCAAATGATGGTTAATAGAAACGACGATAGCCGAAAACTACAATAATAATCGAAGCTTTATTTTTATATTATTCTTACTATACGCACATATTACCCTATGTATTATCTTTTGTTACAGAAATAAATGAAATTAAAGGGGTAGTGGTTTACACGGAGCTATGCTTTAAATTAAGTGCTTAGGACACATATGTATTTCATTATTAAGTACTATTTAACAACAGGAACGAGTGGAAGGAGTTGTTAGTGTCCGAACTCAAAAGAAGTGATAGACTGTGAAAGTATCTGCTAGTGGAAGGACTAGTGTACAAACTCAAAAGAAGCAATAGACTGCTAACGTGTCTGTATTCACAGCAGTAGAAACTTAAATACCACCATTTAGCTCACGTAGAATAGCTCACCACGAGAGCCTTTTTTTTTACGAGCTTCCTCCTCTAGCAGGAGGCCCTAGCCCTTCAAGGGAGGCGTATTCATTCATTTAATAGAGTGATATAACTTCGGTAGAAAATTTTTTTTTTTCTCCTGAAAGCTTTTCAGTAATAATTCCCATTCTGCTCTAATCGCATATTATTAATAAGTTGTGTGTGGCCAAAGGTACGATATTATTTCATCCATTGCTTTCTTTCGTATAGAGCCTAGTGATGGGTAGTAGGCCTATTTCGGGATTATCTTAGTCGGACTTGTCCATTTATCGAAAGCACAATTGAAGTTTATTATAACATGAACACAGAGATGCCTTAATTAATTAACAATGATAGTCTGTTCTCATTCCTTTTTATAAATTTGAAATCAAATTACTGCAGTATGCATAGAATAGGTTAATTAGTGCCATACATTCTTCCTAAAACGAACAGTTTAGTTCCCCTATGCCTTTCCAACCGCAGTTCATTATAGCTAGCTGCACTATAATCAGGTTTTGCTGTATTTCTACAGCAGTCCGTGTACGAGTACGTTATGTATAAAGCCACATTCTTGTCAAGGGAAACCAGACATGTCATCTGTTTTCGAACTCTGTTTGCATTCCGTTTTGTTGCTAAAAGGGAGAAAGGCCTCAATTATCGTTATAATGAAAAGGAAAGTTAAGTCTTTTACACCATTCGTGTACTCTTGGTTGTAGATGCAAATATTCTTGACCACGTCTTTGAAGTCTCCCATCTCAATTCTCGGACCTTTGTAATTCTTGGTCACTTACAGCTCTTAGAGCTTTTTTCAAAGTTTTGAGCGTATTTAGAAGACCATGGTTGTTAACATTAATTTGCATTTGTAGTTGGAGGAACTTAGTGCTTCCTTGTTTGTCTGTAAAGGCTTGGTTCGACATAACTGCCGGACATTTACGCAATAAATCATCCTGTGACTATCATCATAAATCAGCCTTAGGAACTAACGAGCCGAGAGAGGAAGTAAGTTTCTCCACTCCTTTTTTTCTTTACAAACAAAATCAGTTACTTCACGTTTACAAATTTTCAGTTTCATCAGTGGTGGAACTTGTATATTTAATAAAATGCAATTTACTATCATTTGTCATGGATGAAAACCGTGGCTAAAAATAAATGGTTCAAAGTTTTTACTACAAGTCATCTTTATCGTATTTTAGTAAAAACTAAACAAAGTAAATAATTAATTATTCCTCTAAATTACAGTTTGTAACTCCAGCGCACTGGAACTGAAAATTCCTACTTTGTTGGCCCTGTTTGAATAAAATATTTTTCAATGTTACTCAGGCTCACTTGAAGATGAACGACATTTTCTCCTTGTTAACAATCTAGATGAAAATCTGTCAGGCTGGAACGAGATTCAACAGTAGAATTTTTTTTATTGATGTTAAAATCAGAATCAACTCATCTAATAAATAAAATTAATTGTGCAGTGTGACTAACATCAGTACTTTCATCTAAGGTCAAAGAAAACAAAAATAAAATAAAATAGAGTTATTTTATTTTATAATTGATGTTCAATAAAAAATCTCCCCCTTTATTCTATTATGCTTGTCACTATACGTCGAAAAGTAATTGCATTTTAAAATAAATTTAGTTTCTGAGAGAATATTTTCTCGGCTGCTACTGTGGGACAGTTTTTATTAAACTTGCCCTCTCACAAAGGTTTTACTTTTCTTTCAGTTTGCTGAAAAATTCGATAACTAGCTCTGACAGTGTTTAAATATTTTTCATTAGTTTTATGTTTCAACTCTTTCAGCTTCGTTACTCGCAAAAATAAACATGATGAAGATCATTAAACGTATTATTATTATTATTATTATTAGACTATTATCATTATTATCATCAGTATTTGTAGCATTTTATTTGCACAACGAACACACTTTTCTGATAAATGTGATATCTATCATTATACAAATGTAACTTAAATGGCCTACTTGCATTTAAAATTGATATCGACTTAATTATGGATTGACAACATGCATGTGACTACGGTGTCCTTTCTGCAGGCAAAAATAATATAGTTCCCATTCCTTGGAGAGATTGTAGCGCGATTTACTTCACCATGATGAGTCTGTATTTCAATTTCCGTCACTGAATAATAGTTACTTTACTTTTGACTACTGCTATCGTATCGAAACGGTATTGTCCTAGCCAAAGAAGGTGGAATGGGGAGTTAAAGGGTAGTTGGTAATGCCTATTCGAGGTATTAAAGGCCAGGTCTGATAAATAATGTTCAGTGCAAAGCTATCATGATACATATTGCAGTTATCACAAAACGTAGCCTAGAATTAGAAATTGGAAGGCCGCATACTGATAACTCCAGAGACAATTTGAATTTATCAAAGCGTTCCATAAATCATATTAAAATGGTGTTATTTTTTACTTACACCTCAAAAAACTTCGTTATCTCTATCATATACCTATGACTAAGATATCATTTGAGATTTAATATAAATATTTTTACCAACAATGTAGTAGGTATAGTGGCAATAACAGAAGCATTAATACAATGAATCTGCTTTTTATATTATACAAAATAAAATCTCCAGAGATATTTGCCACACAATTGTTACATTAAAGTCAATTTATACAAATGTGTGGCTTACCATTACCTTGCAGTGACATTTTATCAACAGTAATCTCACTAGAGGCTTTGATTCATGTACAGATAATCAAAACTCGAGTGGGATTTAATTGACTATTACACGATTAGAAGAAAGTATATAAAGATTAGAAGAAATGAAGTGCTCTAGAATATTAATTGATTTACTAAAATTCTATTTCACTAATGTTAACTTCACCAACACGTTTGAACGGAACTACCATATTCAGTTGACTATCTAAAACAAATGACGATTGTAAAGTATGTTTTGTGCGAGATCGTGCGTATTTGCTTGGTTTCCGCACAAAACCAACCCGCGGTAAGTCTAAAATTCCACATTCAGTATTCCCAACCGAACACACATAACAATTTCCCTCTTCTTACGGCTTAAGTGACATATTGATTTTACTGCTTTAGGCTTTTAACATATTATTTTTTGAGACGTTCAATATAGTAATAATTATAAATTGGAATCTTACCACTACAATTTCACCTAAATTGCACTGTTAATTATTGTTTTTAAATATTTGCAAAAATTAAGTAAACTCTAGAACTCCACTAAAGTTATTGCATTTCGTGATGCATGTAACATTAAGGAAGCCGTTTGTTTTAAGTTCGCATTTATAGACTGGGGGGGGGGGGAAGACAGACGTATATCACGGCCTGCTGGAGTATAGTAAACACAGAAAACATTTTAAAGCAACAATGTTGAAGATAGATACTTTTGTTTTCCAAAATTGCCGTCATTGAACAGAAACCAAGATGGAGATTTCATTGCAACTAATTAGAAATTCCTCTTTCAGGTTTGTAATAAACGACCTTCGCACAAAATAATGTACGATACACGAGCGGTATGTTTTATTTCAATTCTCGGAAATTAAAAAAGCTCAACTATGTTTCGCTTTTTCAAACTTTTCCTCGAACATGAAAACTTCAACATACCGCTCTTGTAACGCATATTACTATTACAGTACCGTAAAGAATTTGCAGTTTGAAATGTTGGCAAATAAAGAAACATTCTAGGGAAGTAATAAAACAAATGCTAGGGAAGTGATAAAAATAAACAAATGCTAAGGAAGTGATAAAATTGTAGAGATAAACACCTATAATGGCTTGAAACACGTCCTTTCGTACCGTTTTATTGGTCAAAAGTAGTATGACGTAGTAAAAGTGTAATAGTTACTTTAAAGAAGTTTTCTTTCAAATGTGTTCCCGAAAACTATAATCTTAAATAACTAACTTGTGACAGTTTAAGTTTTAATTTCATGTTTTTCTTAAGCTTAAGATTTATTAATATTTGACTTTCCTGATTGTCCAGTGTTAGTTTACTTGCTTCTAGACCCAAGTACCATGTGTTCAGACCAGGACGAAGACGATGGAATTTTTAGACAAAGTCAAATCAAGACTCTGTTCTGGAGAAAAGTAAATTTCTATCCTTTTTGCTAGGTCTACATAGGTTTATGGCGCATAAAAAACTTTTGATATTCGACCGAAACGTACATCAAAACGACCATTGTATTGTCTTGTTTGGAGTATTCATGGGGGAAGAAATTTTCTCATAAAATTTGGTATATGGGACCGGTGTCCACTCTTGTACCGTGATATACAGTATTTGGGGAGTTACGATAGGTAGAGAATCCTGTTCTGCGAGACAGTTCTAAATAGCTGGGGGAATCATCGTGCTTAAAACATGATACCACAGCACTGTATTGGTTGGATGATCGCTTGCTTCTGATGAGGCATGTGGACGTGAGGCCAGCAGTCGGTTGTTCGACTTATTATCTGTTTACTCTTACTGTTTTTAGTTGCAGGTGACTTTGTTCCTAAATGATCCACTAGATTGCGTGAGATACGTAGCCCCACATATCTTTACGGATATCGTGTAATTATTTTATACTCGTATACTAGTCACACGAATTGAGAGGAGGAACATGACGAACGTACTTATCAGCGAAGAAACGCAATTTTGTCCTTAAAAATGCAAATCTCTGAAATTTATGATGTACGAAATTTTCTTAAGATACCCAGTAGACTGACTTTAAATTTGAATCGTTCACGAAACAGTACTTCACATATGTGACACTTTAATTAAATTTTTGACACTGTTTCTGTGCATTCCGAGTCAGATAGTGAATTGTACATTCAGAAAAATTAATGTAAACCTATTTGCTCTTTTGATCTCTATATAAAAATTTCGCTTCTCCGAGATAGAATTGAAAATATAATTTGACGTTCAATGGAGAGCAAATTTAAGTTATATCTATTGAAGAGTTTTGTTTAATTTCGAGTTTTACATTCCCACTTCAGAAATTAACGGCTCTGTTTATACGATCTTCAGATTCCTCTTGTGGACTATTAAAAGTATAATTTGTGTCATTTCAGTCGCTCAGAGGGAAAGAATGACTATAAGCCGAAATGACACAACGACAGCCTCGGCACAAAATAGAACACGAAGATGAAAGAAGAATTGTATTAGAGTGAGATGTTCGAAAATGGGGAAGAGAAGAGCGAACTACGTATAGTAACGATTTTAGAGACTAATATAACATTTTTTGTACGTGTACGTAGAAATAGTCTGTTGAGGTAAGTGCTCCTGACAGAATCAGGAAGAAATATAGAAAATTCCACTCTGTTCGGAATAAATTGCTTAATTAATCATTAGAAATAATAAGCAGTTTATTTATCAGATTATTGCACGTTTTAATTTGCTAAGAATTTTTAGTCATTTTCAAGTATTATCTTTAACAATACTTAATGTTGAATTTTGATTTGAGGATTTCAGGCCTATGTAAAGTTGTGGAAAAGTGAGTCACTTACCGCGTGTTTATGAAATGCTCTCTAATATACTGTGTTTGATTGAAATAATTTCGAGCATTAAATGCCAAACTCTCTTTTCATAAATTTAGTTTTTCGTGTGGACTTTATACTGGTGCAGTTGAAATAAACGTGTGTGTATTTAAAGCAGCTGAGAAGGGCAGTTTTCGCTTCATAAACGTTGTTTTAAAACCACGTAATACGAATTAAACTTTGACGGTAAACTCGTAAACTAGAATGACCCTCTTACTATATCTCCTCATGACTTAACGATCGTTTTGGTTTGTGTAAACGGAACACGCGGAGCAGAAAGTGTGTTGAACCGAGGTGTAATGCGGCGATGAATATATTTCTGGTCGAAGGAAAATACAAATAGGCCTCTATATTATAGTATATGCTCCAAGCGTTTAGATATACAATCTTTACAGTAAATAATGATGCATAGTCTCATGATTTATAACTGTTGATTTTTGTGTTAATTTATTGAGATTAGTTTTAAGGAATGAATTTTAGTAAACTTCGTCCCTTATGTTTGACAGTACCCATCTATGGGATAGAATACTTTAAGAAGTTAAATCGTTAGGCTATTACAATTAACGTTTTAATGAACTGAAGTCCACTAAATATTATTTTATGCTCGACCATGCCGAAATGTAGTAATTATACACCTGGTAGCAGTCCTTTAATGCATGTCATTAAAGTACACCTACTCATTAAAGTTCAGGTGTTTTCAGCCAATGACAACTCAGCTTACAGGTGTTCAGCCAATAACGAGTCAGCTTTGTACCGTTATAAAACCGGAAGTATCGATTATTCTCGGATATGCAATCGAAAGAGAATTAGCGAAAAGTCACGGAGGCTGGAAATCCAATACTGTCGCAGAAGGTTATGTTCTGTTACTATAATAATTAGCGTTAATTGTAAATAATATTCAAATAAATTCAATTTGTCATCTCGTTTTTCAATGTCGAATTCAATAATCAAAGTTATACCAAGTTTAACGGGATTACACAAGGTCAATGACATTATTGTTCCTCGGAAAAAATCAATACTTTCGCGTCTGCGCACATCTCACAATTCACGACCTAGAACAAGGTCACTTCCGATCTTGTCAGATACAAATAAAATGTATACATCTGAATACTGTAATTTCAAGTTAGAAATATGGTCGAGCATAAAAAGTCGTATGAAACTCGCCTATAATGGTAATTAAGAAGCTCGTATGAAAATTATGAAACTCGCTTGCGCTCGTTTCATAAACATCCATACTCGCTTCTTAATTACTATCATTATAGGCTCGTTGCATAATGTACTATTTTTAAGTTTGTTTTGTATAACTGAGTATAACAGTACTGTCTTACCATTAGTAAGTTAGGAGTGAAGTAGAAGATAATGAATTAAGAAGAATCGGCATTTGTTGAAACTGAGGTCTGAATGTCGAACTGTTCTTGAAGAGACAGGTTGTAATTTATTTTATTTATGCAATTGCGTTACGGTTCTTTGTAATTTTCATCATATTTCTTATCCATTATACGAGTATCTGCTCCCTGATTCCTCTTCGATGCGCCCATGCGCGTTATGCAATTATGCGATTGTTACGTGTGCAATTTTGTGAGATAACGTATATAATGACTCGCCGTTTGATTCTAGAAGGAAGAGTATTTGTGTGCAAGACATAGAAGTTTGAATGGGCTCCCCGAGTCAGTGTGGAATTTATTACGAAATTTTCCAATACTCGACCGCCGACAAGGCAGGCAGTACATAAGTTAGTGAATAAATTCGAGAACGCGAGATCGTTGTTAAACAAAAAACGCTCTAGAAACAGACCTGTTTAACAGATTAAATGACATTGTCGCTGTTCTCGAGCGTTCGCCACAAAAATTGCCAAACAATTTAGCTCAGCAGTCTGGCATGTTTGTATCATCTGCAAGAAGCACAGTACGTTCATTACATTTTAAGCCTTATCACTATGCTCCAGTGCATGCTCTAAAATAAAATTATTCGCGTTTGCGAGTGAATTATTGTAATTCGTTTTAGGAACTGAAACATGATATCGAGTTAGGAATTACAAGAATTTCAGTGGAAAAACTGGGGAGAGTGAACGAGAATATATTTACGCGATATTCCACTCCTGTGTAAGAGGAGAGTAGATATTTCCAGACTCTGTGTGTTATAGTTTAATTTCGCTGTTACGGTACTAATTCTGGCGGCCGCAACTGCATTCTTCGCCGAGGACCTTTGCGCCGGTGCATTGGTAAACCAAACCGATAGCAACTGTGTATTTCCGGATTTGTAAATTCTGAGATTCACTTATCTTCTCTTGGCAATGGAGACTTGGCTTTGGTGGTACTTCTTTCCTTCCTCGGTGATTGGACGGTAGCTGTCGTGGGATGCGGTGTTGGTCACTGTGTGTGGAGTTGCAGACGAGTGCTTCACTGGCTGTTCCCACGTAAACGTTTGCTGCTGTTACTATCAATTTTCGGCTTTTTCCCTTCTGCAGACTTGTCTCATGTCCTTTAAGTGTAACGGTGTAACCGAAGTGAGACTGTGGCCTTCGGTTATGGGCTCACATAAATGTTAAGTACCAAGAACCCTTGCAAGGACGTGTACTCATCTACATTTTAGTTTAATTGTCGCCATTTCTCCTCACTATTTAAGATTCAAGTTCATTGGCGATCTCTGTTGTCACCTGGAATGTTTGTTCGTTACTTATATATCACGCTGTCTAATTGAAGACATTAATCTTGACGTACTATTCATGACTGTAAGCGAAGTATGGTATTTCATTTCACCAGAACATCGTTTTATAGAAAATTTCAACATCCGGATTCAAGTAGACAAACTTTACACTACCCCTACATTAAATTTGACATTTCTACAGTGTGTCAGATTTTGAGGTCATGTGATTTCTATCTGCTCATATTGCTCCACATAATTTTGTAATTTTTATTAAGGATTATGTTCTTCGATCAATTTCGTTTTTCTTATATTCGTAATTATACACTAGAAATAAATAGGCCTATTCATTTTTAGTGAAATACCCATGTTATATGATTATCATGACACAGATAAACTTTTTAGAAGAATGCACGCAAATCTCATATGTTAGGAATATACAACCCTACCATAAAAGAAAATAAATTCCTATTTCCGTTGCCAAAATCCTACACGGCTACCGCTATGACACAACGGAGCATTCATTTATAATTCACAGAAGAGACCTCCACTAATGAGTTTGCGAAGTTTCATGAATATAGAAGTTAAGACATGTTAACAAGTAGCAGCACACACGCACATGATGCACTCACAAGCAGAGATGATCCATTAGCTCCTTGACGGCGTTGCATTCGACTTTACGATCATCTATCCTTTTAGCCATAGCGGTTTGATGTGATGCTGTATGTTTTAGAATCACTTATTAAGTTTCTTAAACATAGGAGAAACTTTAAAGGTATTGATCCCTGAAAATCTGTATGTCTTGTAAGTTAGTGTGTACTTGTCTGCTTTCGAGCCATTTAAGATATTAAATCGCTCCAAATTGTGTGCGGGCTGACCAAACTGTGTCTGTTACAAAGAAACCAGTAGCATTTGAAGTGTTCTCACAGATTTGATGTTGTTTAGATGAAAACCAGATACATTGATGAGGTAAGTGATGTGTCCGTGAAAGTAAAAAAGGTAATTCGACAGAACAACTAGACCGAAGCAGGCATCATTTTTTTCTTTAGCAATTGCGTACCGTATTATGAATGATATAAAATCCTAAGCATGTTGGATTACTTTCCAGCATTCAATACTTTCCACAGAATAACCTACTATTCATTAGTTATACGTAGTAATGAATCGATGAATCGCCGCCATAATGACACGTGCTGATGACTTGAGATATGTAATTGAAGTACTTAGGCCTAAGTTCGCGCGAGAGGTCCGAATGCAAATTTCTGGACAGTGAGTGTTATGGACCTGGATCGCACCAGCAAGGAAGTATTTTTAGTGCCAGTGGAAATAAGAGATAATTGCCGAAGGGGGTCGTATTTCGACATAATTAACAATGATGCTTTACGTTTAAATGTTAAAGAAACACTTGTGACTCCTTTGGTCTATATTACCATAAAAAATAATATATTTTATGTCGTTTTATCGCTGTTCATACCTACATGTTACTTCCTCTTTTTACTATTCTGTGGAAATGTAGAGAATAGAGTTATTAGTGTGATGTAAAAATATATTTCGAAATATTGGATGATTTTAAGCTCTTACGTAATAATGTCTAAGTGAATAAAACTATGCCTCGTATGGTCTGAATTTCAGTACCGGTACTAGTATTGTTTCTCCGAATGAAAATATTACTATTTTATTTTCCTCCATAATTTTTAATTATGTTTTAATGAATTATAATAATAGACTAATAATAATAATAATAATAATAATAATAATAATAATAATAATGGCTTTATTTAATCTGGCAGAGTTAAGGCCGTAATGCCTTCTCTTACACTCAAATATCCATTTCTTTACTATTAATCGTTTCACATTATTTCGACAGGTATCTAACCAATCTTGAAATTTCACAGCTTGCCCTTTCAAATCACTGTTTACATTAGGGGAGAGTCGGGTAGTATCGGACATCAGGTAGTATCGGACAGTGCGTTTCTTTCATCTACCACCATATGGTAGTACCTGAATGACATGGTTACGTTTCTCTATGCGACATCACAGAAACGTAACCATGTCAATCAGGTACTATCATCGTGTGGTAGATGAAAGAAACTCACTGTCCGATATTACCCGATGTCCGATACTACCCCACTCTCCCCTATATGACCACCTACATTTTACAATTTTTGTTAAATAGTTCTCTTAGTAAACGTATAAAATTTTTTAATGAAAACAAGTGTTACACGAATATCGGTTTGTAGCTAATTATGTTTACAAATGAAAAGGAATTATGGCGTCACAGGGTTATGTGCACTTTTTCTCTTGACTTTGAAAGTAATTCTGCTGCGATATTATTTGCTGGGTTTTGGTGGAGTAGATATTGTAGGATCCACGAAATATATTCACGAGCTGTTCACAGCTTCATACTTACAAAAAAAAAGGAATGAAACGACAACATTCGTTACTTTTATAACGCGCCCAACTGAAAACTTAGTTGTGAAAGCCAGGACTGAATATTTTCTTTAGTTTGTTTTACAGTGTTATACTTCTATTATAGATGCTGACTTGCTTGTCATTAAAGATCATCCTTCTACTCGTGGGCAGAAAAAACTGTCTACTTTATCAGTCTTCGTTAGGAGCAACGTTTAAAAAAGAAACAAGGCCTCTAGTCCACACAGCTCATTGAACTTTTGTATTCATCTGGAAGTTCAAACAAAATATTGTATGTGGGTGCCGGAAAGAGTTTTTGCAGTAGCCGTAACTCAGTTTCTCTTTTCTTATGATGGAAGTTGATGATATTTAGAATGTTATTTAAATAGATAAGTGTTCTCAAAATAGTTTGGTTACCTATGTCAAGTCGCTCCAGTTGAGTCTGTAATCTTTATATTTTTTAATATTTTCAATAGATAGGGAAGCTTGAACAGCAAGTGGTACATAATTAGGGTAAACATGGGTAATTTCGTGGCAGTGGTTATTTCGTGATACTTTTTCTTTGCCATTTTGTGAACTAACCAATGGTGTTACGAGATCCAAATTTCCGCCAAGGGATTGCATATGTTGTCCAGTTTCCAGAAACATACAGCTAAGCTTTGTGCGACTATTGTAGTTGTTTCAGTGAGCTTTTATGTTTGGAGAGAGCAAGTTTGCGTCGACTTCTCAGGCATACAAATTTTTGGATGTTTGTAATTACATTACAGGCTTATTACTAAAGGTAAGCATATGATATTTGGTACAAAGATTTATTGTATCTTCAAGAAATTTTAGGAAATGTTTTTGGAATTTTAGATACCTCTGTAGTCGCCATATAGGCTTAGCTTTACTGATAGAAATCTTAGCTGTTTGAGGCGAAATTTTGTTTGTTGAGCATTAAGTGTTACAATTTTTAAAATAGTATAAAATGTATTACAATAGGAATTTTAGAAATCTGAAGACAAGATGTGATAACAAAAAAGCAAACGGAGACGCATTGGTTTCAGTGTAGCTTCTGTTTGATTTATCATGCTAAGTGTCAATGATAAGTGCTAGATGACTTACTTGCAAGAATTATTGTGACAGAAGATGGAACATGGCTCCACCATTTTGGACCGGAGATAGAGGCAGACAATGGAGTGGCATATGCAAATTCACCAAAGAAATAGAAATTCAAAAGTACACCTTCGGCAGGAAACGTTATGGCTACTGTATTTTTCGATTCAGAAGGACTCTTGCTTGTGGACATCATGCCACACGGAACCACCATTAATTCTGACGGGTATGTTGCAACTCTCAAGAAACTTCAAGTTCGACTGAGTCGTGTTCGACGACATCGGGAGAAGCAGGATGTTCTGCTATTGCACGACAACGCACAGCCATATGTCAGTCACAAGACCACAGACCAGATCAGAAAATTCGGATAGACAACACTGAAACATCCGCCTTACAGTCCTGAACTGGAACTGTGCGATTACCATCTCTTTGGTAAACTGAAGGAGCCCTTCACGGAACGAGGTTAGAAGAGGACTCCCTTGTGCACGCTGCTCAAGAGTGGCTCAGACATGTTGGTCCAGACTTTTACCCTGCTGGTCTACAGGCCCTCGTTCCTAGGTTACGTAAGACAGTTGAAAGGGACAGGGATTATGTGGAAAAGTGACATTTTGTTCCTTAAGGATCCATCTACATTCTTTGAAAATAGCAAAGCTGTAGGATAAAAATATAATTTTTAAACAAATGTTATGCATTACTTTTGGAGTTACCCTAGTAATATAGGCTATAGTAAAGTCCGTAATAAAAGTGTTCACCCTTTCAGGGCAAAGAAGATCCCTTTTCAATTTCAATTTTTACTTTGATTTCATTCTTATTATGTGTTGATATGTGTTTCTATGTTTTCTTGCTATGGATATTAGACGGAATTACTATGTTTGAAGTCTTGTAACAATAAATGAGAATTTCATTTGACTTTAATGAATTTTTCCACAATTCTTTTACCTCTCACGAAATTATCAATGCAATATCACGAAATTACCAAGGTTATCACGAAATAACCAACCTTTCAGCTTAAGTTGTAAAAGTGATTTTTGGCACATATTCAAGAACGTATCCAATCTTTTATGTCTCCATATTTGTACAGTAAGTTATCGTCTTTTAGATGAAAAGATCGGAATAAGGATATATTTACACATTTGCATTTTAAGTTAGTTTTCATGAAATTATCACGAAATTACCAATGTTTACCCTACATGTTATACTAAATGAAATACCATAATCATTTCTTAAAGCATCCCGGATTATTAGAAAAAATACAGTTAGGAAACATTAGTAAAACTAACAGTGCCAATTGAAAAGTAGCCGGGGATTTGTTATAGAACGTCCATAACAAACTGTTATTTTTAGAAAACAGGAGTCTCGGTTATGAAAGAAAAGTGGATACTGATAGTTCACACAGCATTGGTAGTACCACCTGCAATTTCAATACGTCGAACGAATTGTGATTTTTAATTAAGTTTTAAATAATAACTTCAAGAAATGTTAGATCCAACTTTTGAATAGAAATTTTATAGTAATTTTCTCGCGAACTTGTTTATTTGGCGTCCAACATAACGAAGTAATGTTGTAGCCATCTGCTGAAATATTAATGAAAATAGAAGTCATATTTTTTTATCCGGGTTAAGATGCTGTATTTCATTTCTTGCACATACACCTACCAATTCCGCGAGTTAAAATACTATATGAGACTCGATAAAAAAGAAAAATCCTTCTTCCAGATAACATCTTCTAGTTAGTATATTGTTTTTCATGGTACATTTATCGTTTTCAAATATAAGAACTTTTCCATGATTATGATTACTAGGGAACGAAGTTGAGACACCAAAACATTGCCTAGACGCGGCTAGGTTTAAGGAACACAGGATATAGATGACGTTAGCTGTTTACTGATGTATCTTCAAGTTCGTATGCAAAATGGACGTCCCGTGAAGGGATCTCTGTTCATTCGAAGTTTAATGGGTGCGGGTTATTGTTTATTGCATTATAATAGTTGTTTCGACTCAGCACGTCTATTTGCTGTTTAACGGTCTTACTAATAAAAACTCTATATACAGATGTTTAACTGTCTTATACAATAAGTAGCTCGTTTATACGTCGTGTGTAAATTTCTTACTAATAATCACTACGTACGTCGTGTATAACAGTACAACTGTTACACAGCTACGTCATAGTTTCGTCATTACTTCATTACGAAAGGTAATAGAATATCTGAGGTTCTCTATTGCATCCGGTAGAGTGCTCTACTGTGGAGTGTGAAATATCGATAGTACAACTAGCTCTAATCGATTACCACACTATATTTTGGTCAAAGAGTACAAGCTACAGCAATATTATTCTACTTATTCTGTGCTCTTTGGTTTGTTCTTCTGTGGTTACAAGGCATCCATCATCATAAAATGACAGTCGATACGAACAGCTGTTAGAGGGGCGGCCATTTTTTCTCTATGTGCAACGCTTAAACAAGGGGTTTCGTATATATAACTACTGGAAAGCAATTCCCATTGTATAGTTACAGATTGTTTATACATCCATCGCTTATGCATGGTTTATTAGTAACGTTTTCTGTCTCAACGCTGCGTAAGTCTCGTATAAAAACTATACACGGTTTATTAGTAAGACCGTAAAAAAAATAAACCTTTCATACGGAGTTCAGTTGTGATCTAGCAAAAGTATACTGTGAAGATATAATATGAAACTTGCAACTTTGTCTGTGCTTGTAAAAAAAGACTTTGAAGACTATTTTTCAGTCAAGGACGAAAATATATTATGGTGTAAAGTGTGTACGTTAGACATAAAAGTTAATAGGCGACATGATTTACTTGTGACTCTAAAAGACACATCGAACATCTGGAATTATTTATTGATTTGATTTCGGATCAGTCCACTTTTTATTATGACTTGAGTCTGATGCTGAAATGTGCGAATATTCCGTTCCATAAACTTGAGAACCCATATTTTAAACACTTTATTGAAAAGTTTACGTTTAGCAAATTACCGACTCCAACCATGCATACCCCATATTTACCTTCGTGTTATGATCAGCTGTTGGTATCAATAAAAGTGTTAAACTAAAACTGAAGAGTGCTCTTCAAAAACTCCTGCTTATTCAAAATTCTGTGAAGTGCAATATGAACTAAATAATGAACATACATAAGATTATAATAAATAAAAACTATTTTATATTCGCACCAATAACATTGTATGGTGTCGAAAGAATATTTTATTGTTTGAGTGACAATGGAAACAGGTTTATATTTGACAATTTACGAATGTACACAGTTGTACATTGCAACAAAATTAGTGACATTTAAAGTACAGAACTCATTTTTATGTTAAATCTATCACCATTTTCTACAAAGAAGTCTCTTTCGTAAATGTGTGTTATACTCTACTTGTTTTAATCACCTAATTATATCGAGCAATGTTTTAATTCAAGCACAGCAGTGCTCTCTAGAAGTCCCTGACTACCCTGAGTTGATGTAAACAACACGACTTGTGTAATACGCGATGTAGTTAACTTCATAGGTTCGGTGTCTAAACTTCCATCCTCAACGATTACATAAAGATTGAGATTGATTGTCTCAAAACATAGCGATTTTATAGATTTTCAAAGGAATTGTAAAGAAGTGTTATTCTCGAGACATCGTTTCTTAAGACTTAAATACCTATCTACGAATAGATATACAGGGTCTTTCATAAGTGACGAGCCTATCGAAAAATTAACTATTTAGGACAATTTATTTAAATGATGTTCATTCTCACGAGAAAGAACCTTTCCCGGTGCCGTAAAGTCGATTTGATGTTCGAGCCTTGCTAGACGAAGGTTTCCAGACAGGTGGGTCGGTCGCACAGGCCCAATCCATTGACCTCCGCGTTCACCTTATTTGACTCCCCTGGACTCATTTTTCTGGGGGTTCATCAAGGATCATATCTATGCGACTAAGCCACCCACCATTCCTGAATTAGTGGAACAAATTGAACACACGATAGAAATGGTTACGCTGGACATGCTCACCAGAGTCCACGAAGAGCTGATACGTCGCTTACATTTGTGCATTCAGCAGAACGGAAGGCATTTTGAAAATTGTATACCATAATTTGTCAATAAATGAAACTGTTTTTACATTTATGTGTTTTAATAAAGGTTTAAAACACTAACCGTTCTTCAGTTTAATAGTTCTGGGGCGAAGGGAGGGGGGTGTTTGTTTCCAAATCGACTGTACAGCACCGGGAAGGGTTCTTTCTCGTGAGGATGAACTTCATTTAAAAAAATTGTCCTAAATAGTTGATTTTTCGATAGACTAGTTACTTATGAAAGACTCTGTACATCTTACCGACATTACACTACTGATTTTGCATGCACCTGCTTTCAGCGTCTACTCTGCTGTATTTTGAATGAGAGTGAAAATTCACTTCGGCCATGAGAAATAGGTTAGAGAATTTGCGCAGACTCGCTTATTATCATTTTCCTATCTTCACTTTCTCTAAAATTATATTTTAATAAGCTTAATTTATATTTTAGAGACTTACACCACACACGTTTCGCGGGCCAAAGTAACGGATTTCGTTACGTGAATAATTGAACATGATGAAGTCTCTTGCTTGCAACCTTTTCTTACTTTAGCATTAATGAAGGTAATGTGATAATGCATAGTGTTTTCTGCTCTTAAGTCATTCAGTATACCAATTACTGTTTGCGTAATTTTAATTTACAAATAAATTGCTGATGTATCAGCGTTGCAGTATGTGGCTGTGGAAACAAAGAAGCTCATTGTTTTAGGTTGTGTTTCAGGTATATAAATTTGATTCTGATAGCCTTTTGTCTACAAGGAAATTGGTTTTTACGAACTTCAAAATTGATTACTGAAGCAATTTACATGCATTGGTAACTGAATGTACAATACGTAAAGCCTTATGCTTTGAAATTCGGCGGTAATTGTAACGATTGAAATGTAAACTAGTGAAATATACAGTTTTCATTACTGTTTGTAAATCTCCGATTATTTTAAATCTGTTGATTAGGCGTAGGTTGTTTTATATGGATGGACACTGAAGATAGCTTTATATAGTACGCTGCTACTTCCTGTATATCTGAAAACACTTACTACATTTTAAGCTTATACTTATTTTTTATGAGTAAATGAGAGCAACTTTATGATAAATCTTGTCCAGTTTGTTAATTTGATAATCCATCATGCTTCCCAGCATTAGTTTAGTTGAAAGTTCGTACTCTTTGATACACGCATTTCTAATTAGTTACTTTCCCGTAATAACACTCAGCACATCCTTTAAATTTTAATGAGTTTTTTCTCTCATTTATAAAGGCTCGAAGCTAGATAGATAACTGAACGCATTTGAATATAAACATGAAGAATTAACAATAATGCGCTTAAAATCAGTGTTTCAAAAATTGAGGTATGTGGCGCACTTGTAGTGCTAATGTTTTTTTTGCAAAGCTTTTATTTCCTTTACAACTGTTTGAAATTACCATGGAACAATAGTTGAAGACTTACTTAACATTTTATATTTAAATTGGCATTTATTCACATAAATGTTACAACTTGATGAACAATCGAATTTATAATAAGTAGATTGACTTTAAATTTGTAAAATGTTATTATATGTGCTCTTACTAAATTTATATATATATATATATATATATATATATATATGAAACCTAAATGATTGTCTATACGTTATTGGGAAAAGCGACGTACAAATGCGAACAGGAAACATTCCATTTCAAAGGCAGAGTAAAGTCACGTGTATACAGTTCTTTCACATAGTTGAAGTGTTTTATTTTAAGAAATCTATGAGTAGGGGTATAGTTAATGTCCAAAAAGTATGAAAAATATTTTGATTGAGGTTTTTTCCCTAGGTTTTCCCTCAACTCATTCAGAACAAATCCTGAGTAACTTTCGATAATGGATCCTGGACTAATTTCGCTGGCATCACCTTTATCTCATCCAGATGATAGATAACCATAGCAGTTTATAAACCGAATTAAAGAAACGCGTTGATTTCTTATGAATCTGATGTTTGGTTTGCTTGATTGTGCTTCTATGTGCTGAATTGGAAAAATTCTTCATTCGCATTCTCTTCGATTGAAACGTAATTTTAATGGAATATTTTATATAAGAAGTTTACACATTTTAATTACTCTGATTGAACGGCTAGGTTAATAGCTTATATATCAAAATTGAGTGTAAAAATTTTGGCGAATTTGGTAAGCTACAGTAGTTACGAAGAGAAATGAAGTGTTTACACAGAATAGAGTGAAAAAGAAATTGAACACAAGCTCAAATTGATTATTATCTATTCCAAACTGCCTGTTGTAATGTTAGGTTGCCGACTTTATATCTTCAAACACCACAACTTCAATTTATTGTTTGGCATCAAATGCACTTATCGGGTGTGGGTTCGATTCTCGCTTAGGCTAATTACCTTTTGGATTTTTTTTTTACCTCAATTGTAAGACGAGTGTCAGATAACCCTATGGTGATAACCCTATGGCCTCATTTCACCAAATACTATCTCGCTATCACCAACGCCATCGATGTTAGATAATCTCATAATTGATACAGCATTCTTATATAGTAGACCAAATATACTGTCAACCGAAACATTTCTTCAGTTGTACTATGATTTTGAGTGGAGACATCTGTAAGGTAGAATATGTTATTCTGGATGAGGATGGTGAATAATAGTTATTTAACTTATAAGTGGCTAAAATTGGCCATTATTTTGTGAGTGGGATGTTTATGACACGAACGCATAGCGTATCCTCATTTCTCAGGAACACTTTAGCTTTTCCTAGTAATTGTAATTATTTTTCTTCTCGTGTATAATATTGGTCAGCCATAATGAAATTGTTTAGAGGCCTAACTCGATGTAAAAATTCCTTTGTTGCTAAGTTATCGATTGGATATAAATGAAATGTTTATTTCTAATCAACAAATTACTTAAATTACTTCATTGGAATAAGTAATGGTAACTGAGATATCGTTGTTTCACATGTGTAGTAATGAACCTGATGGTTGCTAAAGGTCTGATAAACAGTACACTATGTTCTCTCGTTTCCTAATTTTGAAGAGTTTAGTAACTGTATAACATTATAAATGTGTTTCATATGCTATTTTTTTGTACGACAGCATTATAAAAATTGTAACTATTAAATTTGTAATGATGGGTAGTTTAATATAAAGAAAGAGGTTGCTATGACAACAGTAATTTATTAAATATTATTGCACGGCAAATCATTTCATAATAATTAACTCTATGGCACAAGTTATACCGTCATAATAGAAGTCATGACGTTTCAGTTGGCATGATAATATTTTACAGCACTAGTGCAATAATGTGGCATATTATAACCGATTTTTACTAACGAGCTACTGTACATTTTTTTTACTTTGTTTTGACTTTTATATTATATATCTATGTTTAGCACACAGAGCTATCTAAACTTAATAGGAGAAGTACGAAGGTAAGGAATAAAATAGTTTAGTAGAAATTGTTTGGAAGCGTTACAACCTAAGTTTTGATTAAGTCTCTCAATCATATTTTCGTTTTCTGATCATCCGTATACTGTAATCGGAAGTTCGAAGAACATTGATTCTGAGTCACTGGCATAGTGTAAGTCAATAGACACGTTTGCCAGATGACTCGGAGCTGCGTTCTGGCGTGGTTTCCATTACCGCTTGGGCTGATTACCTGGTTGGGTTTTTTCTAAGGTTTTGCTCAACTGTAAAGTGAAAGGCAAGTAATCACTTGGCGAATTCTCTGCTGCTTCACGCCAAGTATCATCTCACGATCACCTGCGGTAAATAACCGACAAAGTGAAAAAAAATTTATTCTGTCTCATTTTTATACGCAGTTATAATATTGTAAGTTGTTGTGAGTTGTGATATTATGTTTTACGATTTGAAATTCATGAGAATTCTTGCCACTGTTAACGATATTGAGATGCAGATAGTCATGGTGGTAATTTACTTTTCGTGTTCTATAGATTTTCTTTATGACGTGGACAGATATTTTGCGATTTCTTGTCACTCGGAGGACTCCTAAGTAGGAAAGTGCCCTTCCTAGGAATGGTGGTCATTTGTACAGAAACTTATTTTGTATCTCAGGCGAGTCTCCCCAAACTCTGTACTTCAGCAGAATATAAAGCTCAAACAGAATATTATATCGCCTCGTGTAAGAGCGAAATGTTTGCATTATTTCTGCATGCTGACCACTTGCTACAAAAGACAGCATGTCTGATGATGGTCCTACATTTAAGTCACCTGCCTGGACCAGGAGCGTTAATTAAAGGCTGTTGACAGTCTGCTTCGAAAGTTTACATATGTAGAAGTAACGTTTCTCGTGTATACAACATAGAAAGCAATGACGTAGCCCTTAAATAGTTTTTTTTACATAAGCTAAGAGGAGGGAAGAACCCGGTACCTAATCTGAGAAAGCTGAGGGTGTCCCAAAATTATGGTTAAGATAAAATCCCGTATCACTTCCCAGAATCAAACCCACGCCTTTACGAGATATGTATATGTTGGAAATTATATTAGCATGTAAGGATATTATAGCCTCTGACGACGATATTAAATTTACTAGACACATTTCTGAAGACTTGACATTCTGAAATCTCATCAACAGAGTTAGAGTTTTTCAATCCAGAACATATACAGAAAGGCGTAGTTCTGACACTTGTGGCCGAGAGCTAGGCTATGCGAAATACATTTTAACTTCATTATAAATACAAATTTGCGTTGAAGACAATAAAATTACTATTGTGTCACAAAAAATATTGAATTGAAGGTTGTTCTAATTAGAGGACTAGATATATTAGTGCTTTGAGGATAAGGAATGGAAAGTATCGACTTAATAGTTAACACATTTCAAATACCGTACAAAGATAAAAGAAAATAAGTGAACATCAATATTGGAAATATTGGAGGATCCTTACAATGAAAAATCTAGATTGATGAAGGATTATTAATAGCATTACTATTACTACCGCTGCAACCACCACCACCACTACCACCACCACCACCACCACCACCACCACCACCACCACCACCACTTACTGTTAATTTTAAAGTTTTGCAAGTGCAGTGAAGTGGATACACTAATCAATGACAATTTTATAGTCTTTATAGCTTGAACTTTGCTGACGATCTAATTTTAATAGGCCAGGATAGTTATGATCTTGAATTATGTTGCGGAAACCATATATTGATAAAACGTATGAGAAATTGAATCAGAAATGACTGCCTTAAACATCATACAGTCGAACGTACAGTAATCCGTCTTATCCGCTGTTTCAGTTATGCCCACTCAACCTCGGCGGCATTACCAGAATTACACCAATTCATTTCTATTCTATTAAGTTTGTAACTTATTATTAATGAAAATGTTGTGAACAAAGTGACTCTAAAGTATACTATTGGTTTGCATTTTCTTATTGAGGTCAAATGCACACCTCTCCGCTTTTCCTCACGTAACCCTGCACGCCGCATGGAGTGTGCGAACAATCCAAGCCGCAAGATGTCAGCACTTTTACTTTTCGCCGCCTCTTGCAATGCTAAACAGGAAAGCTTTCAAGTATTAACGTTAGAGAGTATTTGATGGAAGTGTTTGTATCTATGAAAGACAGACAGACAGACAGACAGAGAAAGAGAAAGACTTATATGTACAGGATAACTAAGACTGGAGATATATACTGTGTTCAGCCGTATATTATACCAGATAGGATAGAAGAAACCTTGATGAATGGTTCGGAAAATGGTTCTGATATAGATTCGATAGAAGGAAAATTGAAACAAACGAAATGAAATTCCTAAGAAGAGTTGCTGATCTTACCCTCTTCAGTCAAATAAAAAAAAAAAATAATTGAAGGCATTAAAAATATTTAACATAAATGACAAAGAAATAGTAACTGATACGATCACATATTACGGATGAATCCTAATAGAATAACGGAACAATTTTTAAAATTACATACCTCTGGCATGTAGAGATGTTGGCCATCTTAAAATCAGACGGAGGTGTTCTCTCTGAGCCGTGACAGACCTTAAAGGTCTGGCCTGATGATGATGATGGTGATAAAAACACAGTGTTTTAAATATTACCCGAAAGGTCACATTTTGAAAATGTCTTCCATGAATACAGTCTTTAAAATTTCATCCTTCAATACTCAAACGGTAATACGAGTGATTATTGCTAATAATGCTGATATATTTACGATTAAAGCTTTCTTTTAATTCTCTCACTTTTGAACATCCAGATACATCTTTATCTTTGTATTCCTGTATGAAGTGTTCATCGAAATGGTTTTTATCAGTAAAACTGGCTAGTATAAAGGGGATAAAATTATTTATAAATTGAATTTATTTATGTATAAAATAAAATAACAATGTAAAGTAATATTTACAAAGAAAGTAATGAAATATTTAAGTTCTTAGCAATGCTTTCATTTGCATCGAAAACAAAACGAAAAATAAAGTATCGGTACCGTATCTTTCTCAAAGATTACGAGAGTTCAAAATTTGGAGTTAGAACAACTTTTCTTTATGTCGAATACAAAGTTTTTTATGTAGGCATGTAGATAAGCTAAAATGTTAGGAAGTATTCCATTTCTTATGCGTTTTTAGGCTTTCTTGGTGAATGTGAGAGGTCATTCATTGTTAGGAAAGCAATAGGTACTACGTGTTGGATTTGATTTATTATCCTTCACTATTTCTTCGTCTGCAACGAACTGTTGATGTTTGCGTAGTTCAGTATGCAATTTTTCTACAACATTCATAATTGTTATATTTATTTCCTGACAGCTCCATGCACATAAAACAGGGACTCTGCGAGCAACTGCAGTCGTATTAAGGGATATTTTAACTTGATCATTTGAGTCACCCACGTTACATGAAGTTTGGTAAACCGCTGTCTGCTCGTGGCATTAGCAGTTTCCCCCAAAGCTTCAGCAGCAGGTTCCTCCCGTTCATAAAAAGCAGTGAGCTGTCAGTGCTCATTGTATGTGTGGCTGAAACCACGTCATGCGCCGCACCAATTGAATGCGTTTTATCTGTCTACCGGTTTATTAAATCTAAATATACAACGAACATCACACCGTATCAACAAGCTCACTTCTGAGTATCACTCATGCGACCCATTTGTCTAGGAAACTTTACAAACGCACGGTTCTGCGTGAAACATAGCTTTCGTATTGCATAAAAAAGTATACCTAGAGATGTTAGTCTTCAAATTTACAAATATATGTCAAACAATTATTATTCAGTACAATTTGAAAACTTATTCTTTAAAAAAAAGAAAACAGCAAAACTGGTTAACACTGAGCAGTCGACAGCAAGGAGGTTACATAGCTTGCAAGTATTTTATAATCATGAATTTTTTATTTTACGACGCTTTATCAACATCTTAGGTTATTTAGCGTCTGAATGAGATGAAAGTGATAATGACGGTGAAATGAGTCCGGGGTCCAGCACCGAAAGTTACCCAGCATTTGCTCATATTGGGTTGAGGGAAATCCCGGAAAAAACCTCAACCAGATAACTTGCCCCGACCGGGAATCGAACCCGGGCCACCTGGTTTCGCGGCCAGACGCGCTGACCGTTACTCCACAGATGTGGACTATAATCATGAATAATACTATAATTATCCGGTGGCAATATAAATTATTTACCGAGCACGATGGTGTAATGGTTACCATTCCCACTTTTCATTCGGGAGTTCTGAAGTTCTATCCCAATGGCCGACTGTCCTAACTTGGGTTTTTCGTGGTTTCCAAGTAGTTTCTGCAGGCGAATACCAATTTCTAAGTCCACGACCCGACTCATCAGTTCCCATTATCCCTTCATCATCGCTTCTCATCTATCAACCTATCTTCTCTCTGCGACAGGCCTGCCACCTGTCCGACGAATTAGCGCACTCGGCGAAGTTATGTTCAGCGGGCACGACAGTAAACCACTGCATTCTGGTAAAACGCCGGCAGAAAAATAGATATACAGTGTAATGCGTTTGGGACGACATAAAACAAAGTGACTATAAAATTTATAATGAGGATGCTGTAGAATTCGTTTCAGTTCCAATACGTTAGTGAAGCATTGGAGTTTTATATTATCATTGTTACCGCATAAGAAACAAAAGAAGTTATTCAGCAACGACCGAATAAACAAAATGATTTTTGAATAGATGAGTATTTTCTGATGAAGTAACCTTCCATGTCAGTGAGCGGGCGAATACCCATAATGCAATCATATGCGAACGTGAAAATCCGGATGTCTCATATAAACTGGAACGAGCTAGTCCTAAAGTTAATGTTTGGTGCGCGGTAAGTCGCTATAATCTGTATGGGCCGTTTATCTTCGCAGAGGAAATTGTTCGATCAGGTTCATAGCTGGACATGTTGAAAAAGTTTTTCGAACCACAACTGCAAAAGGAAAAAAAATGGGTATCGTGTTTCAACAGAATGGTGCACCACCTCATTGGGCAACGTCCGTGATTATCTGGATGATACATTTGGTAACAACTGGTGTGGTCGAGGAGGGCAAATTATGTAGCTTCCAAATTCCCCAGACTTGACACCACCCGATTTCTTTCTCTGGGGTTTCGTGAAGATTGATGTGTATGCACAGCGACCCAGGGATATTCATGATCTCAGAGCAAGTATTTTGAAACTTTTGAGAAAGTTACCTCTGACATGTTACACCACACATGAGAGGAATTAGCCTCAAGATATGAACTATGTCGTGTTCGCAGTGGTGGGCACGTTGAGGTCCAATTTGGACAAAATTCCCATTCATGTAGAGTGTATGTACAAATTATTTAACAATAAATAGTAGCAGTTCTCATTTTATCACGTTTTTACTTTGTCTTCCCAAACGGATCAACCTGTGTATGCGTACGTTCATGCGTGTATGCATGTATGTATATATTTTTTAAACTGTGGTTTCTTAAAATAATAATTATTATATAACTGATTTAGAATTGCTTTGCTTTTTGAGGCTTTCGACATATTGTTACACTTACATTAAATTTCTGAATTCAGTATAAATGTAATAATCGTTAAAGTAATAAGATGGTGGAGTTACTTTGTTCCAACGAATGATTTGCGTGTGGAAATTTTGGAAATATTTGTGTGGGAATTATAGCTGAAAAAATGGGATTGCGTATTAAGTATTTTGTAGCATCCACAAATATTAATGACACAATTCCTAGATTTTAAAAACGGAAAAATATCATTCTCTTCTAGTTAAAAAAAGTCAAATGCCATGTTGGAGTTATTTTGTTCTGACGAAAACGTGATGATTTTCATCCGCTGTACTGAGGTTCCGGATCTTATGAATTTTAAACAGAAATATAGTAATTATATTCATACTTTTTTAATGTTTCTAATATTAACTTCAGTCTGATACAGTTTTAATGTCATAGAACACATTTTATAAGAATGTGACATATGCACATAGACGTAGTATGAAAGTTACGACAGTAAATACTGAAAAGTTTGAAAAAGTTCGTGTATTCCAGGATTAGAGGTTGGTGTCAACATAATGATCTTTTATTTTTAAAGCAAATTCGTTGAGAATGGACACTATTTCTCAAACGAACACTGTCCACCATTGCTTGTCAGTTCCAATAGAGTAGTAGAGCAGGTAGTTTTCACTTCATGTTATAACTTGTACTTCTTGCCCCGCAAAAAGAAAATCAGTATAATTGGAAAACAAGAAAGGTTTTTGTATAGACGGAGATTCGTGTTATCCAGTACTGAAAATCAATGCTCAAACTGATCAGGAAGAGAAAAAGAAACTGGCTAAGAAGAAACTGAGTACTGATGTGATGTACAATATTAAGATATATGACTCGTACTTGTATGCGGAACTTAAAAAAGGCATAAAATAGGAACGATAGAAGAATGCTCAGTTTGCAGTGAAATACCTGTAAATGGATGATGCCTCGTTTCCGATTAAAATGTCAACTTTCATCATATGTGATTATGTTTAAGAAAATTTGGATTAGTCCATGATTGTGCTTCATAATGGCGTCAGATTTCAACTCGTTTTCTTTTGTGATTTTCATTGAGATCAAGTAGTACCTGCCTTCTTTGAACAAAATTCAGTTGCAATATGATGAGCACTCTCTCCTTACACTCTTGAGATCACAGACTGCATGTAGAACTAGAAACTATCTTTACTTAGTAATAAACTCTCTGAAAACCACGTATCATTGTAGTGAATTTCACTATTGCCTTGATTAATGAGGTGGAGAGCCTGGACTGCTTTTCGCAAGCAAAACAAAATTTGGAAGCATAACGTTGATGACGAATGATGTAATTACTGTGTTATTCCGGAATGGTTATATTAAAATGACAGTAGGTCAGTGTAGCCAGCTAGACTAGATAATTCAGTACCTGGTAAATCGTTTGTTGCTTTCTCGTGTCCAGTGGTAATTTTTGTTAGAAAAATTTTCGTTACCTTGGCGCAGCTTAACCGCGCGGTGGAAGTTCTAACGTTTATTTCATCGAAAGACATCGATAAAAGTCGTACAAGATATTCTATTATGCATATAGCCTAGGTTATTTCTGAACAAGTTAAAGAATTGTAAACCAGTTTGTAGTAACACGCAGTTAAGATGGGGTATGCTATTAGTGCTCGAAGTTTGAAGCAGGTCTTTTCCCCATTGCCATAATTAATTCGAGTGATCATGATCAATGTACTGTTTTGTAATTGGCAGTTGTATGTACTTGAACACTGTTATGTATATCGTATGTTTAATTTTATTGCAGTTTGTTTAATTACATGATTAATAATTGGTTACGATATATAATCGATATAATACAATATAATTCCTACATTTATTGATCAATAAGTTAATATGTTACAGTTTTGCCCAATATTTAATTAGAATCAGTTCATTTTTAATAAAATTGTGAAAATCAATACGACAATGAATCAACTCTTTCTTTCATTAACATGCTTACACATTTTTTTTTTTTTTGTAAAAAATGACAAGGTATTTATGAAAAATCTCTTGAATTGCATGAAACGTCGTTCTTCTTATATGTAATTTCTAGGTTAGGAAAGGTTGGATTCAAGGATTAAATAAATACTATCACAGACGCGACAATTACACAATGAAGCGAGATGGACCGTGTGGTATGAGTAGCCTAGACATCGGATTTTTAGGCACTAAAAGTTGCAGTTTTAGGCGCCTAAAATAAGCTCAAAATTTGTAAAATTAGGCTCTATTTTAATGAAAATAGGCATTTTAGGCACATCAAGGTATCATACTTATTTCTTTCACTGAAATTTTTAGTTATACACTAAAATACGCACAAAAAAGTATGTTTAAACATTAAAAAAGCATACTAAGTTACATTATATTTATAAACAGAGCTGCACAAATTTAATATATTGAAACTAATGAAATAATGATTATTGATATCAAGATTACTCATTTTAAGTTATTGAAATTCAGTTCCATGCTCAGACTTTATTATAATTATCTGCACAGTACACCACCAGAATTTTTTCTAAATTCTCCACAGTTAACCTTTGCCTTTTGTCACTGAGAATCATTTTGAAAGCAGAAAAACTTCTTTCAACCGAAACTGATGTGAGAGGAGCAAATTTTAAATTAGGTACAACAGAAACATCAATACTTACTGGAACATTTACACTTTCCCCCGATATCACTCTTGATACTTTTTCCAACAATGAAAATCCTACATTCTTATTTAATACGTTGTCCCACTTATTTTTAACTTTTTTCCCAGTTTCGCCCAAAGCAGAATGTATGTTCACTTGAGCTTCCTTTACTATTGCTATTTGGCTACAAAGAGATTGTTTTTCACGTTCTAATTGTTCAATGCTTGCAGGTATGAAAGAAAAGTTTGATGTTACGTAGCAATATCGTTTTTCACTCGTGAGTCATTCAGACAATCTTTCACTGCTTTCACACATGCTGCACTATCAGTTTCAGGTAATTTATCAATAACTGTGACCACTTCTTTAAAATACTTAGAATAATACACCACTGACTGAATCCAGGCTCCCCATCGTGTAACAACCGGCTGAGGTGGGAGTGGGATATCTGGAAAGTTCTCTCTGAATATTGAAATCCTGGATGGGGCTTTACAAAAACATTTTTTTGTGTTAGAAATAAACGAATTGACAAGAGGAAATTCATTCCGGATTGTTTCAGAAACCCTGTGAAGGCCATGTGCCAGACAGGTTACATGCGTGGGGTTAGGATAAAATGTTTTAAGAAGTGGAGCTGCAGCAACCATGTATGAGACAGCATCAGTACAAAACAACAGAACTTTAGAATCGTCTATATTACCTGAGTATAAAGACTGTAGGCCTTTATTTACAAAATAAGCAATGGCTTGGCTATTCACTTTCGAAAGTTCCTTAACACATACGAGGTGTGAAATCGAAGGTCCATCAGGACTAAGTTTTCCTACTACCATATTTGCTATATACCTATTCATAGGATCTGAGGTTTCATCCACAGAGACCCATATGTAAGAATCACCTATATCCTCCCGAATGGAAGCTAAAGTTTCATTGTATATTCTGTCTAAGTAATTTTTTCTTAGGGTCGACTCAGATGGGATATTTTGTTTGCAGTATTTTTGTAAAAACTGTCTTAAAACCGGATTTTCAATTTCATTCCAGGGAATGTTAGCAGCAACAAACGCTCTGGTTAAATCAGCATAGAAATTGCTGCTGAGATTGGATGAAGTAGGCTGTGTTAGTAAAGTTTGTTGCAGTTGATTTTTCTGCTGAGCTTTAGCCTTATGAGCCGCTCCTTGCACATGCTGCTTTAGGTGGCACTTCTTTTCTTGCGAAATCTAAAAATGTAAAGTAAACTGAATTAAAATAAAATCCTAATTGTTGTATTGTCGTATTTGTATCACAAAGTTAGTGGGTTCGAACAATCAAAATTTTAATGACCTGCAAATACTTTAACTATCGGAATTTAAAAGGTTAAAGTGTAGTGGTCTTAAAAAGAATTATACCTCAGGATAGCTCAGTCAATGTATAAATATTATAGGCCTACTCATTAAAATTAATAGAATTTATATATTTCAACTATTGTTACATACCTGTTTGCAATAATCTTGCAGAATATTATTTTTCCATCATAAGTGAATTCTGAATATTCTGTTTGCCATTGCCGGATCAATGTAGATTTTGCACTTATGTTTTTCGGCATTATCGCGTTAAACTTCACAGGAAAACGTCCTACCGCTCAGAACTTCTCAATACAAATAAGGTGAGGGAAAGAGCAACTGTTAACGAGCATTCAAATGAACCGTTGTTATTGAGATTCAATTGGACAAAAATACAAAGTTCCACTTATTGTTGCATTTCCTGGTAGTGTTAACGCTAGGAGGGCCATTCTTTTAAATATTTTGTAACGGTTTACCCTACTAATTCGCAGTTTTACGACTTTTCATAAATATTTCAAAAACACTCTTTCTCCAAAAATTGTGATTTTATGACACTCTGAAGGGCAGTACAGCTAATCGGTTTCAGACCGAAAACAGTCATTTTTATAGTATAGTATATCTCTGAATCGGTAGCAGCACATGTTGTGATTGTTGCCTGCTTCAAAACTAAGGTTGGTTCTTTGTCGGCATTTATGCCTTCAAACATGTTAAATTCGGTGAAATCTATTGCGAGTGTCGTGAGATTCAAAACATTTTGTTTCCTTTATCATTGGTTTCATGGCCGGTGTGAAGCAAACTTTCCACTTTTTAAATGCCTTAAATTTCGCAGTGAATGCATGTATAAATTATAAAAAGTAAGAGTAAAATGCGAAACTTTACAGTGAGTTAGGCATTTTTAGGCGAATATTAACAAATTAGGCTCTAATAACCGTTTTAGGGCATTTTAGGGCACTATAAAACTCTTTGAATACCTTTCAATTTCCATGAAACACAAATATTAATAATTATTTTTACTTTTCTCCTAAAGAAACAAAATAGGTATTTGCCCTAGAATCCGATGTCTGGGTATGAGGCAATGAAATAAAGAGAAATGGAAGGAGAGATAATTAAAAGACAGGCGATCGCGCTTGAGGCTGATGAGAGGAAGAATCTGTGTGAGCTCAAACCTGTTGGCAACTAGTCTCACTCCTCTTTTCACTGTTCCGTTGGAGAAACTTAAGATAATTCTGAAGGGGAAAACTAAAAAATGGACGTAATCTAACAGCTACCACCTCGAGACGCATTAAATGAGTAAGAATGGAGCGAGAAACGTGGGAAACGTGAGCGTGGGAAACCACGAGGCACGGAGCTCATCTTACACTTAGGGGAGAGTCGGGTAGTATCGGACATCGGATAATATCGGTCAGTGCATTTCTTTCATCTACCACCATATGGTAGTACCTGAATGACATGGTTACGTTTCTCTATGCGACATCACAGAAACGTAACCATGTCAATCAGGTACTATCATCGTGTGGTAGATGAAAGAAACTCACTGTTCGATATTACCCGATGTCCAATACTACCCGACTCTCCCCTAGTTTCATGGTATCACGAATGATGTCAGAATAAACCTTTCATGTCATAAGTTACAATTTTATGTTTCTCTCCTTTTGTGTAGAATACAGGGTGGAAGGGGACCGATGCAGTAAAATTTAAGAGGCGATTCTACATGTTAAATATAACAACACTTTTATTACATTTTTCCTTCGATGAAGCACCGTTAAACAGAAAAAAAATATTCTTAGCCCAATGTTTGCAGCGTTCTGTTGCGGTAATAACCCGAGAGAAATGGCTGATTGCCATACAAGCAGATAGGTAAAAATTAGTTAGTGTGTTCTTGAGTCTCTTTTTGCAAATTAATAAATTGAATAATTACGAAAATGGTTAAAATAAATCTTGCGTGTGACTGAGTATACCGGTGGGGGGAGGGAAGGTAAGGAATGGGGGGGCTCGCTTGCTACAGTTACTACAGTAGCCGTAAATTTGCCAAATGTTTCATAGAAACGTAACGATTTTCTATAAAACGGTGAATGTTAAGAAAAAAAAACTTATTTAGATGTTTCAAACCTTTCCTCATGATCTATTACCAGTTTCATTTTGGTGCAGCTGTTACCTTTCACGCTGTATAGACGTTTCACGTAAAAAACATTTCAGTGTTAAAATTATACTGCTAGAACATATAGGTAACAAAAAAAATGACAGGGAATTTGTAGAATTTCTATAATTGCGTGGAATTTTTAAGTGATTTTAAATAATAATTTTTCACCTGAAGAATGAAGAAACTGAATATTTTTTCTATGCCCGCATTTAAGATTTACTGGAAACGTTCACCGTTATGGAGTAACGGTTAGCGTACCTGAACGTGAACCAGGAAGCCTGGATTCAAATCCTGGTTGGGACAAGTTACCTGGTGAGATTTTTTTCCGGGATTTTTCCTCAAACCATTAAGAGCAAATGCAAGGTAACATTCGGCGCTGGACCCTGAAAACTAATTTCGCCGGCATTATCACCGTCATCTCACTCAGACGCTAGTTGCTAAAGCGTCGTAAAATAAGCAATTACAAAAAACTCTTGTCTTACCCCTTCACGTGTGTTATTGAGCTTCTTTGGATGCTTTGAAGATTTGGACGGGCTCGTGTAATTATATGTAAAAACAATCTTGGGCTTGGATCGGGTTCAGGTTGAGATGGTCGGGTCAGGCTGAACAATTTTGACCTGTGCAGAACTCTGACATGTGCATGTGGGTTACATACAAATTGTACTTTTTCTTTAGCTGTGCTTCATTGTTCTCTTATTGCTATTGTTTATTACTTACTGTAGTTAAAATTGTGTAATTTTGGATATTGTACAGTGTTAAGAAAATGCCAGACTCATATCCATTAGTGATGACTAGAGAACAGAATATAAATTGCGATCCTCTTCGCTATATAAGGGATTCCGAAACGATACAGAGTTCTCCCAGCCACTAGGCTATATAAGTACAAAAAAAAAATTTCGTCCCGAAATCCACACATTGAAACTGTTTTAAAAACTGATGTTTTCAGTAGTTAGTTTTCAAATGAAATAAATTGAATAGATTAGAGCGATTTAATTACTTCACTCGGTAGTAATTTGGTTCGTAATGGTTTTGGTGTCCAGTCTCTATTGGAGGATTAGAACATGCAAACTGTTTCACGTTTATTTCTGTCAGTCCGACTACAAACTATATGCGAGTACGTGCATTGATGTGCGTACTATAGTTTTCGAATAATGTTAGTAAGATCAACATTTTATTCAATAATCTACGAGTTTATGCTCTTGTCTGGTTTAATTTGAAATGGTAGATGTAAATATTGACTCAACTACTACTATTCAAGAACGTGGTTAGTTCTTGCACCACTATCTTTTCTCAGGAAATAAACTACGCATGTAGCATTCCAGTTGATCATACTTAACTTCCCTACACCACATTGTACTGTAACTGTGTATATACAAATCCTTAGCAATGAAATTAAATGTAGAAAAGCATGAATGTAAATTGTAAGCTATACTGTCGTAATAAAAAAACCATTATTCATGTAAAATTAATTTTCATTCCGGTATCATACTTTCAGGATTTTATATCTCGGACACTAGAACGGCCGCTGCCTTAATACACTCTTTCACCACTAGTAACTTTTCTATCATTTGCCACAGTTTTATTATTGGAGGCCATTAGCATCTGCTGAATAATTTTATCGAGTTTACCTCTGTGGAGTAACGATTAGCACGTCTGACCGTGAAACAAACAGCACATATTACCTGGTTCGCACACATTACCTAGTGGAGGCTTTTTCCGGGTTTTCCCTCAACCCATTAAGAGCAAATAGTGGGTAACTTTCATGGACTCATTCCGCTGGTATTACGACCTTCATTTCACTCAGACGCTGGATAACCATAGCAGTTGATAAAACATCGTAAAATAAACAAATTAAAATTTATTATTATTTGTCCACACCTGTGGAGTAACGGTTAGCGCGTCTAGCCGCGAAACCAGATGGCCCGGGTTCCCTGTCGGGGAATCGAACCTGGTTGAGGTTTCTTCCGAGATTTTCCCTCAACCCAATATGAGCAAATGCTGGGTAACTTGGGTTATTAAATTGTATTATATATTTTTTGTTTCCCGATTTTGAAGGATCTGATTAATTATTTTAGTTATTGTTTTATAATTATTAATAATAATTAATAGTATCATCTATTGGATCTATAATTTCATTTGTAGGTGTATTAATATTTATTTTCATTATGTTGGACCTCGGACTCATTTCACCGGCATTATCACCTTCATCTCATTCAGACGCTAAATAATCTACGATTTGATAAAGCATCGTAAAATAACCTACTAAAATAAAAAAAAAATATTATTTAAAGTAATAGTTTTATTGTCATAACTCTTTATTTCCATGTAGCAATAAAGGTGCAGTATATAATTATATACCACTTGTCAGGAATGAAATCACTTAAATCTCGTGAGGGCGAAGTGTTAGCTACATTTTTACGTCTGTTTCTAAATGTAGTAAATTAAGGCATTACAATTCTCTATCTTTCACTTTTGTCGACCGATATAATGTATCATATTTTACGTTAAATACTTAAATACGTCAGTCGTGTGCTGTAACCACTTTCCGACCAACCAACGCAGCTGGTGTTCCACATTGTGTGTCTCTATTATCAACTTGCAAAATCCATATTAAATGGCGCTGAGTAACATATCTCCCGAAAAAAAGGAAATGCATATAAATATTTTATACATGTTGGGGCAAAATGAATAACTGGATTACTTTTTTCGTCCATTCATAAAAAAATAATTGAACAATGAATAATAACTGGATTAGTATTTAATTAATGGTATGCAAATGACACTTTTTCATGCGTTTCCTGTAGTTACTGAAATAACCAGTTTATTACGTAGGATGAACGCATTTCATCGAAAGATTGTCATTGCCAAATTTAGATAGCTTGCAAATGGTATAACCTAGCAAACTTACGCAGATGGTAAAACACAATTCACCAAGCAAAAGAGTGTTATAAAATCTATTATGCTTTTTGTAATTAAGTGCATGTTTTATTAGAATATTAGGCTGAAAGTCTGCGTAGTGTGAAACAGCCACTTTGACGAAAAAGATGTAATTCTTTATGACATCTACAGACAACCTGATAACACGCTTACGAAATTACTTCTTAGGTATCCTAAACTTTCGAACGATGTGGTGCCTCATAAATTCCAAAATGAAAAACATAGGCCCAACCCAAATCCTAGAAGAGAGGCCATAGAAAAACTAAATAAGGAAAAAGAACACCACTTACTGAAAATAGTGTAATAAATGATTTTAATTAACTTTGTGTAAGAGTCTCCTGGAAATATGAGTCTGTGAAAATTGTTCTTTAAACGAAATGATGATTGTGTGTGACTAGGCTATACAAATTAAACTATGATGTCAGTGAAACAGTTGATATTAACATGAGTGTAGTAAGTAGAGTTGTGATTTATAACAACCTAACTTTAAAAGTGGACTTAAAAACAATGAGATTTCTTTAAATGATCTGAAAGATGTGCTTCTTATTTAATTGAGCGTTTTCCGAATCTCAGCGCTGAGCAATCTGATGGCATCACGGTGTTCCGAATTTCACCGATGGCTTCACTGATGCTCCACCGGTGTCGCACCGGTGCCATCAGCTTGTAGAGGTGTTGGCAGTCTCCATCAGCCGCCATCAGTGAATCTGATTGGTTCTTGTATAAGGCGGGAATTAGCAGACGAATGATATCGTGCACTGCCGTGTCATGGCGGTGTGTTCTGCTTTAGTTCTGCTGTATTGTTTGTAATGAGCACAACGTAAAAACAATATGTTAATGGCTTATGAGCGAACATGTCAACGGACCAGTTATTACTAGCGGTTCAAGAAATAAATTTTTTATGCTCTCTTTTCTTTGAACGAGATGGCAGTACGGAAATTTCGCAAAATTTTGCTAGCATAGCACAGACAACAACTTATACAGTCGCCATGACAGCCATCAATCCTTCCAGCAGTTTTGTTCCTAATTCGCTGCAGCGTGACGTCATTGTTGTCCACCGATCCGGTGAGATCGGAATACCCTGATTGCCACAGTTTAGTTTAAAATGTAACATTGCGTTGGTATATGGGCAGCAATTTAATGTAGTGATTCATAAAATGTTTCTGTGTTTGCCAACATAATTGTGAACAATATTACACAAAGTGTGTAAATGACACAGTAGAACAATAAAAATCTTTAGGCCTACATTAGGTTATTACCTAGTTCCTTTTTAATTTGTCAATCAGTTCAGTCACTTATATTAAAGCTTAAGGTGGTGTAAATTTCAAATATTGTCTAATACAGCAGTCTTTGAAAGCCCATCATCATCATTATTATTATTATTATTATTATTATTATTATTATTATTATTATTGTTATTATATAGTTCCACTCCTGCTGTGACTTAATGGTCAGACCTTCAGTCTGTCACACAGGCGATCCGGGTTCGAGTCCTAGACAAGCCTGGGGTTTTTTTATTGAAAAATTCATAGTGGCATTTGTGGCGGACAAGGTCGCAATTGGAGTTTTTCTCGGGGTTCTCCCGTTACCCCATATTAGGCATCTACATCATACCGTCAACATTTCTATTTTCGTCATCATCCCATAGCAATCCCCGAACGCCAACTGGCGACGTACGGAGGGGGCTGGCCTATCGACGAGTGGGGTTGCCTGCCAGAAATGTGGGTACGCAGCGAACCTTAGTGTAATCAGTGTGTGTGGGTTTGGGAATGTGTCTAGCTTAAGGGTTAGCGCAATAGATTCATCGACGGTAAATAAATTAGTAGTTGATACTGCGTCTTTGATACTTATACTGACTAAAATATAAGAAGTTACATAAACTAAAATTAATAACTCATAAAATCGATTGCGCACATCTATTTGGTCCTACCGATCTAAATACGTTACCCATTTTATTGGAAAATATTTAAACTCAACCAGCGATCCCCATGAAATTAAACTCTTTTAGATGTCATACTCTTATGGAGTACATTATTTGAATAACGGTGTGGTAATAAATATGTATAAAGTCTCTACTGGCATATTACTTTCAATCGTAAGTTGTAAATTCATTTGTGGCTCATTGTCAGTTCTGACCTGTTTTTTAGCATGTTACTTAGAGCTTCTACTTGTTATCGGCGTAAGTGTGTCAGTTTTTTAGGCCTAATTTGTGTCATGAATATTTCTCGACCAGAATTAATCTTTTGGGTATTCCATTGTGTCTTGGAACTTGATATTTCCAACGTTTCGGAACTACTTACGGGTTCCATCATCAGGACAAGTAGGTAAGACCAGAGGAGTCACCTACTAAAATCCGCACGATGGTGTAATACCCAAAAACCTAATTCTAATCACAGTCACCGTGAAAGCTAACAATTCATATTATTTCTCTGTCGGTTTCCCATTATGAAATATGTTAATTTCGACCATTCTTGTGTTGTGAAAACGAAAATAGTTATTTTGAAATATGAATACCAAGCGGGAAAAACGATTGATATTTACTTTCGGTACTAACTAGTTATTGTGTCATAATTATTATGGCCGGGTAGCTCAGTTGGTAGAGCAGCTGGCTGCGGACTGGAAGGTCCGGGGTTCGATCCCAGGTGGTGACAGGATTTTTTCTCGTTGCCAAACTTTCAGAACGGCCCCGAGGTTCACTCAGCCTCCTATAAAATTGAGTACCGGGTCTTTCCCGGGGGTAAAAGGCGGCCAGAGCGTGGTGCCGACCACACCACCTCATTCTAGTGCCGAGGTCATGGAAAGCATGGGGCTCTACCTCCATGGCCCCCAAGTGCCTTCATGGCATGTTACGGGGATACCTTTACCTTTTACCTTTTTTACAATCATTATAATACTTGCAACACTACTGTAAAAAAATCAATTGCTGATCGAGGAGAAAAAAAGATCTCCTTTAAAAGTAGCTGATGCTACAGTCTATCACGTGTCTAAGGCACAAAACAGAAAAACGATGAGTCGTACAGAAAGCCTATTTTAAAGTTGGGGAAGAAAGCTTCATTTCCACGTAATACTGGGAATTATCTCAACACCACAGGTATGTGACATGAAGCGTTCTTTCCGCTTTGTCTTCATATGTATATTATAGTATCTTCTAGGGCAGGTGACAATATGTCAATTGCATAACTAAAAAAATAGTGTATGAATTTAGTATACCCAACTGCTACAGAGCACAGTTCAACGTTGCGTAGAAGTCACTGTCATGAGTTCAAAACTCGCTTAGAATATGTTTGTTAGTGTGATATCCTTTGTTGTCAAAGGTGTAGGCCAGGGCTGGGCACCTAGAGCGAATTCTACTCTCTCACGGGGAGTCATATGACTTCTCTTCCCCGCCGAACGCCGCGCAGCGTTGATGCCGCAACGGATGAATAGCGTCCCCGTTTAGAGTCTGGATTCGCTCCCGGTGCCCAGCCTTGGTGTAGGCGAAATCATGCTGACTCCACGTTCCACTGTATGTCTGATATAGGTTGAAAAGTGTCCAAAATAAACCCCGGAAGAAATATAAAAAATCTTCGATAAGCAGATCTTGAAGGTAAATAATAACCGTTAATAAATTATTTCTTATTCACGCGCAATTAATAAATTATAGCCGCCCCAAGCAATGTCTTCTGCTATTTATTTCATTTCCAAAGCTCATTTATCTTTGTAATTGTGTGATGGCTGTGAATTTGAAGACAGGAGGCAATTTTGAAGGAGGTAAACTGTTCATTAAAGTTTCCGTAGCTGTTTTGTAATGACAAACAAGTCATTTTAAAGCTCGCTATTGCTTGGTTGGGAAATATGTGAAGACAGATAAGTTACATTTTATTCTGAGAGACCAACAGCAGATTATAATTAATTTCCCCTACGGATGCACCCTTGTTGCTGAAACTTCCGTCATATAAATAAACTACGTTGCATAATATGCGTAACATAGTAATTCTGGCGCCATGGACTTTCATTGATGTACAAACAGTGATCAATTCATACATATTAAAGCTGAGGTATTTGGAATTGTCATTTCGGTGTTATGTACAGTAGAAGATTTATTTGATAATATTAGTGATACTGTAGTCTATACAGTATGGAATGAGGAATAAGTTCATTTTGTGGGGCAGTAAAAATTTTGATATATGCAGAGACTGTAAATAACTTAATTCTTTGGCTTCATACAGTCTATTAACACTGTCATAGAATAGTCGAAGATTTATTTGATAATATTAGTGATACTGTATTCTATACAGTATGGAATGAGGAATAAGTTCATTTTGTGGGGCAGTAAAAATTTTTATATATGCAGAGAGTGTAGGTAACTTAAATCTTTGACTTCATACAGTCTATTAGCACTGTCATGGAATAGTAGATTTTGAACCGTAGACGCACCAATAATTGAATGATGTTTCGGCTCTACCGGGGTTGTAAGTCCAACGATTACAAATTGAAATGCATTCGGAGTGTTCTTAGTTTCTCTGTCGTCAGTCAACCGTTATAATCCATAAGATGAAACATTGTCAGCATGGTGTGTCTGCGAATATGTTGGTCAAAAAGCCGTGGAAGCAGTAACTCCGTGAGATGTACATACTGACGGATTTAGATATAGGACTAAAACTTTCAATAATACCTTGATAACGAATAAGTTTATTTAAATAGTTTTTAGTTTGTATAAGTGACACAATCGTTAGTTAAAATTGTCTTTGTTTTGGATATAGTATTTTGAAATAAAATCTAATTGTATGACTGTAAGCAAAAGATGAATTTAAATATTAATATTGAATTATAATTTATATATTTATAGCTAAGCAAAATTTATGCAATATTCATAATTTCCTAATCGCCAGTACTAGGAATAATTAAAATATTATTGATGTAACAAGGGTAGGAACTAATAAAATAAAACAATTATTAGTTGTATGTGCTCTTATACAATATCACTATACAAAATAACTGAAGAATAAATAAAATATATAAGTCCCATAAATATTAAAAATATTGAATCAAATAAAAATGTTATAACAATAGTTTGTGAATAATATGCTATATGCAGTTTGTCAGCTGTAGCACTTTGTACACATATTCCCTTAATAATGTGCATACATTTTGGCATATTAATAACCATATGTTCACTGGAGCATATTATGACAAAAATTTTGCACAGTTTATTACTGTATGACATAATGTAGCCTATAATGGATTACTGTCTCAATAGCTGCATTGTTGCAATTTCAGTTATTGAGAATCGTGTATTGAGTGCTGATTTTGAAAGGGAATGACGTTTTTATTCTTCTAATAAAGTTGATTAAAGTAAATGAAATTGCTGAATTCAGTCTGATTTGGACAGAAGCTTTATTTTTTCATGTATTTCAGGTAAAATTAATGTGATATTTAATCTAAGAAAACTCAGTGCTACATTTCTGTAATTTCGAGAAGCAATTCAAAGAATGTTAGTATAATCTAAAGCAGTGATATTCAATCTTCTGTGGTAGCATACCCCCAAATAACATATTTTTACCCTCGTACCCTCAAACTGCATTGCAATTATAAAATAAATAACACAAGACTATGAATGATATATGCAAAATAAATCAGTATTAATAAATTATTATTATTATTATTATTATTATTATTATTATTATACATATAATGACTGTTTATGCTATTAATAATAGTCGTGAATTATGTAAAATGTTATTGAATTAAAAAAAAACGTTGATATTGTAAAAGAAAATATGTAAACTACAATAATTATCAATAAGTATAATAAAATAAAGATCAGCATTTTTACATAGGCTACATAGTCAGCGGTATGCGTACCCCTCGAGACAACCTCGCGTACTGGGTACGCGTACCTTAGATTGAATACCACTGATCTGAAGTAATTGTTTGTGGGTAAAAAGTACGTAGTTTTGTAGCTTATTTTTTCCTATAAAAAGACAACAATTGTATAATTTTGTGTTCATGAGATCGTGCTTCCTTCGAAGTTGTCTTAGTAAGTTAATAAAGCTATGTTTTTACACAGAAGCGCACATATATCACAAGTAACATCATAG
This sequence comes from Periplaneta americana, assembly GCF_040183065.1. Taxonomy (NCBI): domain Eukaryota; kingdom Metazoa; phylum Arthropoda; class Insecta; order Blattodea; family Blattidae; genus Periplaneta; species Periplaneta americana. Next base: position 47,302,788 of record NC_091125.1, on the reverse strand, counting down.
TGAATGAAGTCTTTGTAGTACTGAAACAAGCTAATGTGAGCAGTGCATTCTTATAAGTTCTTAGAAATCAATTTTATGAAGATAAATTACATTGGAAATTACTTTTATAATTAGTTCTAAAATATTTGCAACGAAAACACGAATGTTGTAAAAATGAGCACAAATTCACAAAAGAATGACATACAGAAATCTTCTTGACGCCAACTACACAGGGCAGGCCATTTAGTCTGTTTAATTCCCGGAATTTGGACGAAGCTTGATTACCACATCGATTATTAGGTCAGTGTTAGTTTATTTTTCTTACTGGTTTATGCGATTACTCATAACACAATTTATCATTAATTTGTAAGATTTCTAGAAACTTATTACAAAAACTTTTCTCAGAAATATTTAGATATTTCATAGTAATATTTTTTCATCGCAAAAAAAAAAAAAAAAAGTTATATTCCACTTGTGTCTGTAACATTTACCTGAATTACGTAGTGGATTCTGATGTCTTCATAAAAGTTCCAGTCGAGTCACGTTATAAGTTTCGACGGGATAGAATAGTGTAATAATCGTCATTCTCGTAAATGTTAAATTGTTATTATTTATTATTGCAGACAGCGAACTGGTCTCGACCTAAACAGCGTTGATCGATAAATCGGTCTGCGTGCAAATAAGCATTCACATAAAATTAAAATACACTTGAATAACAAGTGAAGGCTACTCACATGTGAAGTAGAGGTCGACACTGGGCGCTATTTTCTTGGTTCACCAGAGGCCGTTTGTTGGACACTAAAATTTGGCGCGAATTTGTACAACTCTGCCTGATATATATAGGACGAGATTGTGGTTCTCCCTTCTCCTCCATCGTCAACCACTCCCATCCCTGCCTCTCGATGCCACCCTCCCCGCCAACACCACCTCCTCTCGAAAATATCTCTCGCTCATCCCCTCACTTCTGATCCGCCCTCACCTGTCTTGCACCCACGCACACCACCTCTCCCGTGGTTTAAAACAAAGTTTCGAGGTATCACGAGTAATTGAGATAGCAACACGTGTTCATATATGTACATGGGGTAAGTAATTGATTGTTGTGTAATTATGCATATTCTTTGCCTGGAATTATTTTCTTTTCTCACAATGAGCCATGTGACGACAGCGCTTCATTGTACCGATTGATGGAAATAGAATCTATTCAGTTCCATCATACAGTGACATTGTTTTTGCTGTTATTCTTTTAAATTATAAAGAGTACTGGTATAATTGTTTAATATAGGCTCCGTTCTTTTACATAAGAGATTTGATGAACCTACACGCTGAATGTTTTAATTACCATGAAAGTGTAAAGAAAGAGGTACAAGCGCACAGCACACAGCTCGTCAATGAATTGAAAACGTGAATGGATTTTTATCTTCCATCGGGAGTGGGTTCTTTAGTGGGAAATATGATGTAATCCCACACACATAGACATATATTCAAAACTTAAAAACTTTTGTCTTTTCAGATTAAAATGCAAATAAAACTAAAAAAAAAAAAAGATAAGTCACATGCTCCAGAACGCTATTTCATTGTTATGTTACTCCAGTAGCGTTTATCCGATCAGATGGGGCTAATTTTTCTGCGCTTCTTATTTATATTCTTAAAAGTTGCTTGTTCATAATCCATTGTAGAAATTTACTATGACTTCTGTTGCTGTTGAAAATATGAACTCGATTATGACATGTGGTGTATTGTAGCATTGTGCAAAAACATTTTTTATCACATTTATTTACTCAGAAAACAATTTGCGCCTTCACAGTACACTTGCCACTTTCGCGATTGAATTCGACGTGTCCTGCGATATGGTTTGGTTAATTTCGAATGTCATTACTGTTCATGAAATTAGAGGAAAACAGATTCTATAGTCTAATAGTGTCATAATGTATATGGTTGAAAAATCTGTGGCCATGGTTTCTAACTGATACGAAATTGTAGCTAGCATAAATGCCATTGCCCGTGGTGGATTATCGGGTAAGTACCGTCTTTTTAATTCATCGCTTTTGGGGGATACAAGAATAATTTATGATTGCGGTCAATAATAGAGTCACACAATATATGAACATAGTTTGAACTACTGCCAATATAACCTAGATTCTAGTTGTTGGCTGTGATTTATACAGAGCTGAATGCGCTGTGACGTCACACGTTTTCAGATGCCTGACTGAGAGAAATAAAATACAATATTATTTGTAATCCAGTGCTTCTATACCTGGGTTAAATAGCGTAAAATGTATTTAAAATAACAAATATTATAATGGCATGCTGTCCTTTGTTAACAATAAGAAACTGAATATTTTGTATGTCTGTGTATTAAACTCCCATATATATTTACTTGGTTACTTAACAACGCTGTATCAACTACTGCGTTATTTAGCGTCGATGGAATTTATAATTTAGCGAGATGGTATTGGACGAAATGAGGCTGAGGATTCGCCATATATTACCTGACATTCGCCTTACGGTTGAAAAACCTCGGAAAAACCTAACTAGGTAATCAGCTCAAGTGGGAATCGAACCCACCCCCGAGCGTAATTCCAGGTCAGCAGGCAAATGCTCTACCACCTGAGCTGTGCCGGTGGCAAACTCTCGTATTCTGGCGATAATTATTCAGAATATTCAACATGTTTTTATTTTTTAATATTCAGAGTATCCGCAGCTGTGGAATAACGGTTAGCATGTATGACCGTGAAACGAGTGGGACCAGGTTCGAATCCTGGTTGGGGCAAGCCACTTGGTTGAAGTTTTTCCGGCGTTTTCCCTCAACCCATTAAAAAACAAATGTTGGGTAACTTTCGGCGCTGGGCCTTGGACTCATTTCGCTAGCATTATCACCTTCAACTCCCTCAGACGCTCGAAAACCGTAGTAGTTAATAAAGCGTTGTAAAATAACCAATTAAAAGTATTCAGAGCTATACCATTATTGTCCACACCTGTGGAGTAACGGTTAGCGCGCCTGGTCGGGAAACCAGGTGGCCCGGGTTAGATTCCCGGTCGGACCAAGTTAACTGGTTGAGGTTTTTTCCGGGGTTTTCCCTCAACCCAATATGAGCAAATGCTGGGTAACTTTCGGTGCTGGATCCCGGACTTATTTCACCGGCATTATCACCATCTCATTCAGACGTTAAATAACCTAAGATGTTGCCTAAAGCGTCGTAAAATAACCTACTAAAAATTAATGGTGAAGTTAACACGCGTAATTGAGGTTCATTTTCAAAGTCATAATTATGTAGGCACTTTCCAACAATGTGGCCTCCGCGATCTCCAGTTTTCAATCCGGCCGACTTTTGGTTGTGGGTTTACCTTAAAGAATGAGTTTTTCTGACACATCCAACAACTTTACTGCAACTGAAAGATGCCATCTCGCAAGAAATTGCCAATATTCGAAGACATTATCTGCAAAACGCTGTGCACGGTGTCGCAGACAGAGTGCTGTACGTTGAACAAGAGAACGGCGGACGTCTTCCCAATGTTTTGTAAACCCCGTTGTTTGTCCAGCACTGTGATGTTTATGTTTTTTCCCTCTCTCAAATATTATATTTATAACAGTTTAATGTTTGAACTAACTTTTGAAATACCCTATATATTTTATAAAAGATCTTTGTCAAAGAACTATGATAGTGTAATGGTAGCCCGATGAAGATTTTACGGGCTGAGATGCGTGGTCTACTGGTCTACTGGTAGACTGGTAGACCCAAGTCCCCACACTGCCAGCTGCGCAGAAGATACGACTGGACCCAAATTGAAACGATCGCTCGCCGCCATCTTGAGGCGGACGGAAAGCAATGCTGATAGAACGCAATCGTAGAACAAACTAAGATTTATTATTATACAATATGAAAACAACCAAACATGAGCCTAAGAGTAACAAGGATAAAGACAAATATAAATAGCAAAACGTAATTACTTGTATTCTTGTGGTATAACATCAAATAATCAAAGATATTAATCCTGCAACCGTCAATCAATAATCTTCGTCGTCTTTGTGACTTGGGCGTATTTATATTTACATAATTCATCATATCCGTAGGATGGGCTTCCTGAAATATATTTCAATAACCGAGTGAGAACATTAACTTAATTTTGCACATTGTGTGCATCTTGCGGTCGTGAAAAATAGCGGACGAAAAGTAATGCTGATAGAACGCAACCGCAAAAGACACTAAGATTTATTACTATACCATAAAAAAACAACCAAATATAAGCTAAAAGAGTAACAAGGATAAAAACAAATATAAACAGTGAAACGTAATCACCTGCATTCCTATAGTAGTCTACAACAGCAAATAATTGAAGAAACTGGAACTGTCAGTCAGTAATCGTCACCTTTGTGAACAACAAATATTAAGCTGTTATGCTAAAACTGTCAATTAAAAATTCTTGTCTTCGTGATTGGGCCTATTCATATTTACACATTTCATCAACTCTGTACCGATGGAGTTCCTGAAATATTTAATTAATCGATTTAGGACATTAACTTAATCTTGCACACTGTGTGCGTTTTGCTTAGGCCTAATAATAAATATTTCAATAAACAAGGAAATGCATCAACTGTTATTATTAAATCGAATTTGTGCAAGAATGTCAAAATATTGTAACTAGGCCATATCCAGATAGTATGAAAATACTTAACCAGATTCATTTTGCGCTCACCTATTGATTCATAAATAAAATTGATTTAGAGAGATGCTGTCTAAATATCTTCTTGTGCAAAGCAATACTGGTGGTGAATTGATGGTATAAATTTTCGCGTTTAACAACAGGTAACCATTTACTGAGAAGCTCAGGCTTTTGCAATGGAAACCTAAAAAGAAAGTTTTCGCTTACTCCTATAAAACATTCTCTTCTATTAACAATAAATTTGTACTAATGTTCTCAGTCATTTTACAATATTGTGACAGCGACGTGAGATTCGAACTCACGACCAGCGTCCCGCGAGAGAGCATATCGCGCGGGCTTCACGGGGAAAGGGGAAAGGGGCCTACACGCGAGGGGAGGCTGCGCGCGCAGCTGCTACTTAACGCAGTGAATGTGGAACGACCTTCCCGACTATTCCAGAAATCCGTCGAAGTGGAAGACTCGCGAATTTTCGAGGCTACGTCGCTGTGGTTATAAATTACGGTCGCGAAGGAACGACAGCAGTTTTAGAGTTTTCAGTTATTCAGTCAGTGAGTAAGCCAGAGCAAGCAAGCCAGACTTGTGTGCCGGAGTTCGACTCGAGTGTGCGTCCGCATCTGCGTCAGCATCCGAAGGCCTGAGTTCGAGTGCAGTGGACCGCAGTTGGAGGGACCTGAGTTCGAGTGCAGTGGACCGCAGTTGGAGGGACCCGAGTTCGAGTACAGTGAACTGTCTCTGAAAGTCTGTGGTTCGAGATACTGTGAACTCGAGTGACTGAGATAGAAGAACTGTGAACTGAGAACTGGTAGTCCTGATTTGTAAATAGTGCTTTGTAAATATTAGTTAAGATTAACAGTTCATTGTTGTGCGTAATAGTCCAAGTAAATTGTCATTGTCGTCGGTGGAGTGCTATAACGAATACTGTGTTGAGTGAAGATCCAATTGTTGACGAGAGCGTTAAGGTGAATTGTAGAAAGGAATTATTGTTGTGACGAATAAATTACATTGTTGTTACTAATAAAATTCACAATATCCTTATACAATATATGTAACTAACTTACGTGTGAAAATAAATTTCCGAATCCTTCTTATGTCGATTCGTACAGTTGTATGCGGCACGACTATGCACCATGATTCCACTTACGGAATTTATATAGGAGTACGATGAAAATAAATGATAAAAGAACACTATTTGTACAGTTGTATGCAGCACAAGAGCACACGATGGTTTCACTTATAACAAAGAAATATGATTAAAATACTATATAAACACTATTTGTATAGGCCTCATATGTAGCACAGTAGTAGGCCTACACTGTGATTTCACGTATATCACAGGAGAACGATTCATTTAAACTATATAAACACTATATACACACACTATTGATTAAATTAATACGTACTTACTCCTAACACATTCAATAATACTGAATAACCTTCTATGCTATTTCAAATTAAGCGGAATTGTGATGTAAACATACTGTAGTCACATGGCACTCACCCTCAAGATGGAAATGCGCGAAAGTGTTCAATTTTTGGTCGAGGAACAGCGCTCATAGTGAGTCTATGTTAAACTATAAAACGTCTTTGGGTAGACCACGGCATCTCAGCCCGGAAAACCTTCATCACAGACACCGGCCTTGAAAGCATACATGCTAAAACACAATCGCTCTAGAAAAAAGTAGTGAAGGAGAATATCGCTGCCAGAGAGTTTAAAACAAGAGTCGGATAGAAATTAAAAAAAAAAAAAAAAAAAAAAAAGGGACAGGTTTTAAATCTGTGTTCGACAGCCGTGCAAAATAATTTAATTTTGTAATGTGTCCGGTATGCAGATTAAGGCTGGTTCACAATAAATCGAGAACGGAAACGACAACGAGAACAAGAACGGAAATATTGTTGAAATAAATGTATTTAAATGTGACAATTAACTATTGTGAATGCTCACATTTAAATACATTTATTTTAACATTATTTCTGTTCTCGTTCTCGTTTTCGTTCCCGGTTTATTGTGAACTAGCCTTAACTGTATGCTTATGCCAACCGCCAAGCGAAAGCACAACCAACGCGCAATCAGGAAAGCAGTAGAATGCAATGAACTGATGCAGTGCTGAGCAGTGCGGCGGGCTGTGGTGAGCTTGGAAGCCCAGTGCTATGGGCTAGGAAGCGGCCGCGTCAAGCAGTCTAATGGTTTAGGCTTGCAGTTGAATAAAAATAACGCGAAACTGTGTGTGTTCATATATCCGCCGATTGTGCCTGCTGGTCGGAACTTTCAGACTAGTAAAAGTTTTGGCTTTTAACAATGAGTTCTACTATGAGTGATCATACATTTATTAGTAGATTTATTGGTTTACTGTATAGCGGCAGTTACCCGCTTTGTGGAACATTAAGTCTAAAAAGCCACTGTAGATAGAGCTAAAAAGAAAATTAATAACATTCGCAATGCTTTTCGTAAGGAACATGATTTTATTTCATTACAGTTTCTGTACAATTGGTTGTAAGTAAATATTTGTATAATGCACAGTAGTTATTCAATACCTACTTTGATGTACTCCACCTTCAGAGCATTATACAGGGTGTCTCCAACCTTTAGGGTCAAAATTATACAGATGATAGAGGACTCTACACTGAGCATTAATTTGACATCAGGAACCAGTGGTCGGAAATGGATACTTCGGACGCCACGAGATCTTGAAAGTGTATGTGAGGGACGTTTCTGTAAGCTGTTTTACTTTTCATAACAAACAACTGCCTGCCGCTTCCATGGTGATATTTGTTATTGCTTATAAAATTTCATGCGTCGTTGCAATGAATGTATTGAGACAAGTGGTCGCCACTTTCAACAACTGCACTGAGCTCTAAATTGTTGCTATGAGATGTATGTTTTTTTTTTTTTTTTTTGGAAATAAAACATTAAATATCTTGTTGTTTGCAAGAGAATGTGGTTGTATCACTGCCCACTTCATATCCATGATAACTTGGGCAACAGATTCTTACTTAACTGTTTCATTGTACAACAGATATTTAAGAGAGTGGAGGAAAATGTCATGCATTGTTCTGGTGGTCACCACTTTTAACAGTTGCTATGAGATGTAAGTTGTTTATGTGTGTAAAAAATTAAAGCAGTTTGCAAGGATGTTCTTCAAACTTATTACTTGTTCAAGACCTTATAGCTACTGAAATATGCATTTCCGACCGCTAGTTTCTTAATACTCAGTTTAGAGTCCTCTTCCATGTGTAGGCCTATAATTTTGACCCTAAAGGTTGGAGACACTTTGTATATAAAATGACATGTTCCTGGAATGCTTTTTCCAAATGCTTGTGGAGAGATGACTGCAGAAAATTTTAAATTGTCAAGTGAACGGCCAGTTCCTAAATATCTTAACGTCACTACTAATCTTTCGCGCGCACTGATTGCACTTATTATTGTATTTTTTTCTCTGAATATAAGGTTTATCATCTTCAGTAATTTTCAGAAACATTATTCATCCATTCTTAAATATTTTTTTTAATCTTCACTGCTAGTATTTAGCAGATATTCCAGAAGCTTATGTGTGATAAATTTTCACAACCATTCTTTCGTCCAATTCTGGTTTTTTGTGACGGTACGCACCATTTTCACAATGAAATTTAACTCGAACTTTTCACCTAGATAGCAGATTGCTAGACTGTGTGTGTGTGCGTGCACGTGCGGTCGAACTGCAGTTCTGGACTGTTCGATCAGACTGTCAGTTGACAATTGTCAGCTCGGACTGAATAATGTGTGGCCTGCTTCAGTTTTGAACTGACAGTCCCTGAACTGCAGGCGGACTGTAGGTGTATGGGGACCATTAGTCTTCCATGTTGTTTTTCTTGAAAACATATTTTGGTCGTATTGGGTTTGCTATTCGTATTCGTGAGATATCACCCGAAACTGTATATAACTCTTTAAACTGTGGCATTTGTTTTACGTAGGTCTTTATGCTCACTTTTTGGAAATGTAATAAAAACTCTATTGGATTTTAAACTTAAGGTCTTAAGCTGTAGTACTTGTTCTCTGTTATTGGTGTTACGTGGGAATTCATGCAACATCTGCCTAACGGGAGTTTCTCTTCCTCACTCTTGCGTATTTTCTTGAAAATATGGAAATAATTATTACACACTTACATATGTTTTGCAATATGTGTATGTGAGTACGTATATATTATTTATTTATTGATTTATTTGCTTATTAATTTATTTAATAATCTTGCCGGATTTTTACCTTTAACATATATTTCTTCTTTTTTTGCCTGGCATTTCACTGCTACACCTGACACCACTGGAGTGACAAAGTCAACACGACGCCTTCTTTGTATCTAATACAACATAGAACATAACCTTAGACAGGTTTCGAACTCAAAACCGTGATTTTCGCCAATGTTAAAACTACGCGCATTAGCCGTTGTATATATTGTACTTGGCTTGTACTGAGATGATTCATTTTTATTTTATTCGCATAACTGCACGGTACGTCGTTACCCGAAAGGTTATAGAGTTAGTTTTATACCCTGTGGTCCCGGGATCGAGGTTTGACGTGGCCAAATACGATTTTTTGTTCACACACCTTAGTGAAACAGATACAACATTTATCATAATTTACTTTCCTCCTTATTACTAATACAGAAAGAAAATTTCATATAATTTCCAAAGATAGATAACTCCAAACGTAAAGAAATTCGTTGTAAGTTGCGACAGTTTGCTTACTGAAATTCTTTAGTGATAAATGATAATGCCGGCCGCAATGAACAAGATTTTGAACACGTTGTGCCTGAAATTTACAGCCATGGATTAACATTCCCTTTGAGACATGGATATTCGCCCGTTTGTTTTTGAAATTCGACAGCATTTCACAGATGCGCAACAAAATAAGGAATTAGTATCAACCACGACAAGGATAGAAAATATTTGGTGGTACTTGCCATTAATACAGAATAGACGGAAATGTAGATTGTTAATATAGGTAATGCTAGAATAGACCACAAGCTTCGAGTAAGTAAAGAAATGGAGTTAGTTTGTTCTTCTTTAGAACACTTACTGGATAATGAAGACCGTTCTAGCAGGAGTGGAGTGAAGTATGGTTCGTGGGGATTAGAGTTTTTCATGAAACTGTTTTCATACAGAATTCACATTGTTCTCGCCAGATGAGAGAATGCGGGCTTCTGAGCGAGTTAGTGGACTTCAGAAGACGTGAGGTTAAGCCATATAATCTGCCTTTACCCAACTGTCTCATTATCTGGCAATTTAATAAAATATGCAAGGGGGCATTCATTTTATGCAGATCTATAGACCACATGCATAACATTCGCTTAAAAACGTTTCCAGACATCACGTTAGTAAGCAGTAACTCAGTTTGATGTTTAATTTCGTTTATTTAAACGAAACTAAGTAAATTAAATTTAACTGCCGAATGTCTTATTATACTGAAAATAATTTAAAGCATTTCTTTGTGGTGTTTCTGGCTAAAACTTCAGAGACCAGGGTTCGATTCATAGTAGGAAAGAGAATATTTATCTCCCATTAGGTAGGTAATAAATTATTATCTTAATCGGTGTTCGAGTGCCATGCTAATAACTGATTAAAAATATGTGGTGTAGGTTAAGAATATGAAGAAACAAACAAAAGAGTAGAAGTCTAAGTTGTTTATAAAATATTGCGGCCATGGTGATGTTTTCGATGATGATGATGATGATAATAATAATAATAATAATAATAATAATAATAATAATAATAATAATAATAATAATGTGTAATGTGCTAAAGAATATTCTAGAAAATCATGAATTTTTAATTTATATCGATTCGATAAAACGTTCAGGAAAATATAACGAACGTGCAACAAACCAGAGAAGGATCTATAAATTAGGATGACAAGACGTCCTCTTTTGTCCGGGGTCCAGGCGGATTTTTAAAAAATCAAGAAATGTCCTCCTTTTTGTAACTTGTATGTCTGATATTTTGAAATTATCTGATTTGACGGCTTTTTCAAGTAACTTTCCTATAGGTGGCCAACGATCATAATTCTCTTTGCATAAAAAATAATATTAAATTCACATTTTGTGCGTTCTTTTTATGTTCTTTTAATAATAATTATAGTTCCCTTGGCTTTCATATGTAGTTAACTGTAAAGTCATTTTATATCATAAATTTTTTCATAAGTATACTGTAATAAAATAGATAGGACTATTGACATAATTTTAAGTATAATATAGACCTAAGCTTAAATATAAATAGGATAGGTATTTTCTGTCCTCTTTAATAATTATAGTTCCCTTGACTTTCATATGTAGCTAAATGTCAAAGCATTATTATTGAGTTTTATCATAATTATTTTTATAATATTAACATACTTTTAAGTACGATATAAGCCTAATCTGTGCTGTAAATATTTTGTAAGAAAATAGATATTGACGTAATTTATAATATAATATAGGCCTAAGCCTAAATCTAAGTACATATTTTCTGTCCTCTTTTTTCGAACAATGTTCTCCTTTCCGAAGCTTTGTGTCCTCTTTTCTATCCATGTGAATCTTGTCACCCTATCCGTAATAGACATGGCCTGTAGCTTCAATTGGAATGTGTTTGTGTGTGTACTGTATGTATGTATGTATGTATGTATGTATGTATGTATGTATGTATGTATGTATGTATGTATGTATAATTCATTAAACTAGAAGAGGATAGCAAACAGATTTGAAATATCTACTCAACTATCAAGTCACGTAAAATATCAACAAAAAAGAATAGTTGCAGACAACTTTATCAGATAAATTATTAAAATCTTGGAACGGAAGTACTTATTAATAATCCAGTAGCTAATTCATCATCCTCAATACATGCAGGCTATGTTTCGTAGTATACTGTACAATGCTATATACGGGGTGGGCAAAATAAAACTGGTCCATGGAAAATATATATGAAATATATGAATTTATATGTATAAGACTGATGCGGAAATGACCCTGACAATGCAGGAAACCGTGATTTCGATGCAACAATGAGTTGCTGTCACATGTCCGGGCATGCGCATCTCCCGCATGCCCTGTCCCGAGCTTCGCTGTGTCATTACGTTTGAGTGAGTGAGTGAGTGAGTGAGGGGAGCAGTGTTCAGTGGCCAGTTGAATGCAACACAAAACGGTGCTCACGATAAAACAACGCGTGTTCATTGTCGAGTGTTATGCGAAGCACAATTCATGGAAAAGGTGTGCGGAACTGTTTGCGCAAGAGTTTCAGACTGGACGTGTTTTGACAAAACCTCCAGCAAAGGTTGCAATACAAAACTTAATGGAAAAATGGCGTGAAACGGGCTCTGTAGCGAATAAAAACCGTAACTATCCGAAAAGAGTTCGAACACCAGAAAACATTGCTCGAGTGAAGTAAAACCTGGTCAGTCTTAAACACCCTTATAACTATATATATATATATATATATATATATATATATATATATGTGTGTAAATATTACAGATTTTCCGGGCCAGTTTTATTTTACCCACACTGTGTGTATGTATATATATATGTATATATATAATACACACAGGTATACTGTATCTAGTTTATATATATTCTAAATTATAGACATCAGCTCAAAGAATTTGAGTGACCACAAGGGTCCTGAATACAATAAATATGTACTATATAATGTGATGTGATGCATTGAAGAAAAAAAGAAAGTTAATTTTTGAAGGCAAATATAAGTGGATTAATTGAAATAGAGATGATGATGTAATATTTGAAGAGAATCATTGATAATATTTATAAGAACAAACATTACATAATCAAAAGGAATGTGAAGTTCCTTAAGATAATTCCATGTGAATTTTGTAATAGAACTTCTACTGCCAAACAGCAAACCAATGACAGACCATTGTTTAAGAGGGAAAGAAAAAAATAGAACAAAAATAACATAATGTCAATATCAACATTCGATGTAGTAACCGACAAACTAGGTCAAAGAGAGTGTCAAAATTTATAGGATTAATCCGGATGTACACTTATTCCCAGAGAAGTTATTGCGCAACTAGAAGACACATAGTACTTCAGTAAATGCTCAGAATATTGCAAGAATAAAAAAATCAGCACTAAGAAAAGATCTATCAAGGAAATTCTCTGAGGATGCTTTGATTCTGTTTGACCCCGAACTTCATAATTTATTAGGTTCTACATTAGTTCAAACGTGGAATTTAAATAATAAATAATATTCACGTGTCAGACCAATGCTTGAGTTGTCTGCTCTATTAATTATAATACCAAATGTTAAATCAGCTTTTGATAAGTGCGAGTAATAGACATTTCCGTATTGATAACTGTATGTAAACAAAGAGAAAAATGAAAAATGCATAAAGATGTAACAGGATTATGGACTATAAACTGGAAAAAGAAGTACACAATTGAAACAAAATCAATATCTTAAATATTTGGAATTTGATCAAAACATAAATATAAGTATACGTTATCAGTATGCACAAAAAATCTGTAAGAAGGCTGTAAACAGCGAATGGAATGTTTCCTGAAAACGAAGCTATTATCACATACGCTGTCTTTACATATACATTGCGTACTCATTTGAAGTAATGAAACTAAGTAAAAGCGACATGCAGAGTCCGAGCAGTGCAGATTGAATCATCCCATTCAACAGTTGAATGCATTTTCCGGACCAGACAGCCAGAAAATGAAGGGCCCGTTGCTGTTTGTAAGTGCAAATGACAGACAGATTGGCAATATCAAACAGTATTCTCTCACAAACGTATTGACAACTCATGATGTTTTTGGTTAAGTTATAATATGTATAGGCATTACATATTTAAGAACAATCAGGTGGAAAATAAATTGTACAATAACGTATCGTGGTTTTTTGTGTATGCATTTTGCTGTTCATTTCACATACTGTTGAGTTGTTGACCGCCTATAACTTCGCCTTGTAGATTTTATTTGATGTTACAAATGTAGCATGTTAAACTATTTTAAATGATAGCCTTTATACAGGGTGGAAGTGAAATAACCTTGCAGATTGAAAAGGATGATAGGGTACACGTAAATTAATAGAAAAACCTGTATTACGTTTTGTGATTAAATGCACGGTTATATTAGAAAATTAAGTTTGAAGTTTCGGCAATCCGGCAACATCGTCGCTAACACTACTTGTGATACAGATGTAAGAGGTCAACGAACTCGGTGAGTGTCTGTAGGTGAGCTGCTCCCTGCCAAGACAGTGCTACTTACTCGCTTCGTGAAATGGCTTGAATTTAGTGGTTTTTTAAATTAAATTTACACGAAAACCGTTCACGCTGTTGAAATACGCTAGAGGGATAAATTATTTTTATTAGATTTCCTATCGATATGGACAAAAATCACGATCCTATTCGTAACATTTACCGAATAAGAGATTGTTAAACATTTAGAGAGAGAAAAAAAACATTTTTTTTCTGAAAAAAAAAAAACTATGAACGTAGTTTTTTTTTACATACAACATGAGCTATTCGTTCTGGAAATCTGCAAAACTCTTTCACTTCCACCCTGTATAAATATTATAATACCGGGTGTTTCAAAATGGATATCGGGGTTTTAAGGCTTTGTGGTATTTATTACATTTAACGTACAATTATAAATAATACACCAAATGAAAGAGCAACTCAAATAATTTTGTTACAAGTGCTTAATGTGAGCACCATTTGTCACACGGCACACATCGAGACGATAGGCCTAAGCGAGTTCTTCCCAAACCTTGATGAGTGTATCTGGAGTAATTGTTGCAACAACTGCTTCAATCTTCTGTCTTAAGTCTGGTAGGTCAGCTTGTAGCAGAGGTACATACACACGATCCTTTATGAATCCTGAAAGGTAAAAATCGCATGGCATAAGATCTGGTGAACGTGGAGGCCATGCGAAACAAGCTGTCATTCGGCTCCTTTCGGCCAATCCAACAGTCGGGTACAACGTCGTTTAACCAATTGCGTACTTCCATATGCATCTCCTTAAAATTCTCCACACAGACGTCGCTGGAATTGCTAATTCACGGCTAGCCTTCCGAACAGATTTCTTGGGGCTACGCGTGAAAGACCCTCTCACTCGTTCAACGTGCTTTCTAACGGCAGACAGAGGAAACAGTGCATGCGCGTACAGAACTGTTTGAGTTGCTCTTTCATTTCATGTATTATTTATAATAAGCTTAATTGTATGTTAAATGTAATAAATACCACAACGCCTTAAAATCCCGATATTCATTTTGAAACACGGTATATTATATCTGCAGTGCTTGGGAAAAGTGACATAAGTCAGTTTCCACAAATCTTTTTTGATAATTTGGCAACTTACACTGGTTTATGTTGATTTGATTTTTTTCTGTATGAATTATTGTAATGGGAGAAATACTTGTGTATTTTTTTACAAGCGAGCAGATGTTCCGTAAGTTGTCAATAAATTATCAAAAAAGGTTTGTGGAAACTGACTTGTGTCACTTTTCCCGAGCACTGCAGATATAGTCTGCTGAATATACTTATAGGCTTACTTAATAAAATAATTGCCGAAATAAACAAAATATATAATTATATGAAGGTAAAAACAATGTTGATGAATTAAATTGTAATGATACATATTTTGGTTGTAGCCTATGGCAGACCAATACGAGACTAAGAAGATATGACAACCCATAATTAGTTAATATATTTTAGATATTTTACGAAGTTAATGTAACTGTGTTGAGTGTTTTAAATGTTTTTTGTATTGTATATTATTTTCATGCATTCAATATTGCTCAGACAGTGTAAAACTGATAATACATAACGAAAACATTTATTTTTTTTTTTTTATATATTTGCAGTATGTTAATAAAACTCTACGTTTTCTCATACTCCATTCGATAAGTCGTTAAGACTGAGAATTCTTAAAAAAATTGTAGATACCTCAGTCCCTGCCCCTGTAGTCAGTGTGGCGCAATTCTGAATAATAACGGTAATAATAATTTTAAAATTTGATATTACTAGTAACTGATAATGCAGAGTCCTATACGGTACAAATTTTATAAACCCTATGGGTGGTATTCATAGACATTTCGCAGCACGCGCTACGAGCGTACTAAGCTAGCCACGGCTATCCACTGGTTACTAGTACAGAATTCAAATCATATCCTATCGCTAACACTGGTTTATGAATACGAAAAACGCTGATAATCCACCGAAAACTCGCGCTAAAAATGTCTATGAATACGGCCCTTAGTGTCCATTTCGACTATATATCTCGATTGAAAGTTTTTGTGCGTTTCCAGTAGAATATTCACAGATAACCTTAAAGCATCATTCTACCTCTCCGTTCGTTCGTCCGTCCGTCAGTCCGTTCGTCCGTCAGTTTGCATGAAGTAACTCGAAAACATCCAATTTGATTGAAATCGGTCAATTATTTCGCTTCCTGCTCGTGAAAAGAATTGTTGAATATTATGAAAATTTGTGTAGAGAGCGTATCATGCACCTCTAAGCACAGTGATGTACAAAAATCGAATCTTCACTCCTTTTAAAATGACTGTGTGTATTAGAGGTGGGTTAAAAAAAGAGGAAACCTATTTATTGAATGGTTTGAAGTTTTGCAAGAATGATGTAAGTTATTCTTTTCTTTTTCGGAAATATGCAAGTAAAATTAACGGGTAATTAAACGTGTTTTAATATGTCAGGATCTTGTGAGACTGTACGATTTTTTTTTTCTTATAGCGTAGGAAAACGAATACACAGTAAGGGTCATGAAACCATAAACTGTAACTACACTGAAGCCGTGTTAAGCAATATAAAATCTTCTAAATAACTGACTGTAGTAAATTATATAACTTTTTTTAAGATTGGAAAATATTTAAAGAGTGGGAGTTTGAGTCCTTGGAGTGGAGAGTATTTTGAAGTTTAAATTAAACATGCGTCATTGAAACTCAAATGCAGTTCGTTAGATACATGAATATCTGCAACTGTAGCAAGTAGGGGACACTGTTGTACCTTTAGCATAGTGTACCTTTGAACATTTTTTGTTTTTTAATTTTTGCTGCTACCTAGAGGACTCAAACTGAAGTAGATTGTAGAGAAAGCCGCTAAGTAGCTCTGATCGTAGTTTCAGTTTGATTTATTGCAAAGTGTGAGTTCCGTGGACAAAAGAAGTTTTTTTTAGTTTTAAAAGTAAACATTTCGTTCATTGCTATATGTTTTCTAACACAAAACCAGATTGTATTTGTTAATATATTTCAAGTACGGAGTGTTTCCTATCATCTGGTGAGTAATAACGTATTTTAATTTCCATGATTTTTTCGAATCTCTAGTTTTGGAACCTATATTTGTTTAAAAGTGCACCCTCTTGTACCTTTGAACACAAACATCTTGTACCATGGAACATGTTCCAAAGTATGCGATACTATCGGTTTTTGTTTTTCTTTTATTTTAAGATCATGTCACGAAGTAAGTCTGGAGTTAAGAGGCCCCCAATTGATTCGGATGCCTCGAAGAAAGCTGTTGAAGCAGTTATTGCTCCTCCAGGAAATAAAATCTCAATCAGAGAAGTCTGCTCTGGTTTATGATGGAAAATACATTTTAAATATGATTGTCAGTTCTTACAACTATTTTCCCACCTATATTCCATGTGTTCCAACTTACAAGAGGGTATGTTCCAAGGTACATGAACCTGTTGTACCTTTGAACACATTACATATCCCTTCATTTTATTTTTTCCGGCCTTAATAGATCTGTAAAACAGGAAAATACATACAGGAAGTTGTAAAGGAATCTTCAATAATTATTTCAAGCAATTTTTCATTAAAAAATTTTTATTTCTCAAAATTAAAAAAAATAAAATGTGAAAAATGTCTAAAGGTACAACAGTCTCCCCTACAAATCAGAATTATTTTTAACGTAGAATTAGTGCTTATAGTTCGGGTCATATGGCGGGTATACCGAGGTACACGCTGGTCTGCGAGCGTGACAAAATCTTGTTAACGCGTTTCATGGTCGAAACAAGAGAGAGAGAGAGAGAGGGGGGGGGCAAGTTATACTGTATAATAATTAGCCTATGGTTTGAAAGATCTCCGCGAGTAGCCTACTAGATTTGCATGGGTTTCATTCAATAAAGTTGCGCAAAACAAAATGGCGGTAGCGTCCAGAAATGAGTGTGATGTTACCTATTAAGGACTATATCTCCGGATCGAGTGAACGCAAACTCAAAGAACCAGAAACGAAATTGTGGGCAGTGATTATCTGCGTCAGTAGAAAAAAAAACATGTGGGGTTGCAAAAACATGGAATTGTAAGTGGGTTAAAATGTATTTTGCACCCCCAAAAATAAATGTCTTGATTTGTGTGTGTGTGTGTGCGTGCGTGTGCGTGTGCGTGTGCGCGTGCGCTTATTCAACTGAATGAATATTATGTAACTAAATTTCTTCCTCATGCGTTTACACTCTTAACATCAAAGCACTCTTTCCCCAAATTGATACATACATATCGGGCACCGTGATCCCATCATTTTGACCACACCGTATAAACGTAAACATTTGCTGTACAATGACCCATTTTCACCTCATTTTAGATTGTTTCTTAAGTTTCACCTATTTAAAGTTTGGTTGACTGTAGCCTGTATAGGATTCTAGTGTGGTTTTTGTTTATGTTTATAGCGTGATGTTTTTCTGTTATTTTAGGCCTCTGTATTTCTGGTGGTGTGGAAGAGAAGGCTTAATGACTTACCAGAATGAATAAATAAATAAATAAATATATTTGTGTAGTATGTTATGGAACTCTTCTCTTAAATACGGAGAACAATTTAGAGTAGGTAAATTGTTATACAAGGGGCAATCAGTAAGTTTCCGGACTGCCCTGAATGTAGGCAACGGAGAACTTATCTAGAACCATGGAAATGCTTGGAATTTATACTAAATGTATCACTTGAAAGGCAGAGAAGAAGACTAGCCTTAAGGCGTATATGGAGAGATTCCAGGAAAAAGCTGCAATAGGTCCTTGACGTGTTTGCATAAAATCACGCGTAGAAGTTCAGTTCTTAAAGACAATCTGATAGACTGACTCAATAGGCATGGAAATGATCATCTTCAGTGACACGCGCATATATGCTTAACGGTAGAATAAAGACAAGTGCAGTTTTTAAATATATTGATTGCATCTTGAATGGTGTTAATTAGGTAATAGTGCAATTACAACCTATACAATAGCCTCGTTATCTATAACAATCTCATAGAACAAAATATGTTAAAACTGCTTCTACATAGTGAATATTTCTGTCCACACATACATAGATAATATCCATGAATTTGTATTTTTCGATGTTCTGGATCATTGCATTGCATGTGGTCGACTTTATACTATATATGTGTGGGTTTCCAGTGTAGTATAGGAAGCGTTCTGGTGTAGCCTCTTTCATTTCACATTTGATGCTTAGTGTGAAGAGTTTTTCTCAACCTAGTTTCATTTTGCTAAGGTGTCCTCTCTTTGTTTGTGTTAAAGCTATTTGATCAGCCCTATTTTTGTTTAATTGTTGTTTCGCACTTGACTTTATATGGTCATGTTGTTGCAACAAGAATGGCTCAATTCAGTTATAACTATGAAAACACTTGCTCGTACTCGGTTTAGATCTAGAATGTGTAGGTTGCTCTTCTCTGTTGTGAAATATACTGTATTTGCTATCGATGCTCTTTGGTTACAGACCCGTTCATCTGTAATAATTCACTAGCCATTCCATCAATGTCCTACAATTTAAATTCTGCTTCCTTTCTGCGCATAATTAAGCGGTTTCTTTCGCTCATGGTCTGTAGGCACTCTGGATATAGGCCTATGCCACTTCCATTTCTTTAATTTTCAATTATTGCTACGACGCTTGTGATGTTTAGTTTGTTCCGTAGTTTTGATAGTTTTTGACTGTTAACGTGTCATAAACGTTGCAGACAATTTGTTTTTTTTTCTCGTTTAGTTATAAAAATTTCATTTGTGCTATCGCAAGTAACTTAAGGAAGAAATCTCATGTATTATGATAAAAGTGGAAAAGAAATTGGTGAAGTGACGAAAGATCAAAGAAAATTTTCAGGTAAATTGTTTCCTAATCGTTCATTTTCGTTATCTTTTTCACATCTCTCTTCTTCTTTTTTCTTTTCTACTTTCTATGTTCTTTTCCTCATTCATTGCTTTCATTTTGTTTTATTATCTCAAAACAAGATTATCTTGTCATATGTCGACCTGGTTGGCGAGTTGGTATAGCGCTGGCCTTCTATGCCCAAGGTTGCGGGTTCTATCCCGGGCCAGGTCGATGGCATTTAAGTGTGCTTAAATGCGACAGGCTCATGTCAGTAGATTTACTGGCATGTAAAAGAAACTCCTGCGGTACAAAATTCCGAAACATCCGGCGACGCTGATATAACTTCTGCAGTTGCGAGCGTCGTTAAATAAAACATAACATTTAACATTCTTGTCATATGGTTTCTGGCTTCTGTCTATCTGCATCTTTAAGCTTTTTTGGCTATTCGTGTAACTGCTATTGATATTTAGTTCCTAATAATCTATAATTTTACATTAAACATACAGGAAATAGCACTTTTAGCGATTTTTTCCATTTTTGTACACATAAATAGCGTTAAGACTAATGAAAACTACCATTCATCGTTACTTGCAAAACTATTTTATTCAGAATAGTTACTAAGTGATAACTGCAGAAATATGTTTCAAATCGAAAACATTCACATCAGTTTTAAAACATGAAATATATATATGAGTACGTCAATTAACAGGGACAACCAAACGGAGTAATTTGGTTCCGTGCACCAAAATAAAAGTCTATATCTCTTCGGAACTAGATATATGTTCATTTTTCTTTCTTTTCTTTTCTTTTTTTTTTTTTTTTTTAAGTGACACAATGCGACATGCGGATCACATAACATATAGATTCTAATTACGATTTATAATTAGGTAGATTAGCTGTACGTCAATAGGCCTATACATGTATTGGACTTTAAAATTCGGATTGTTTCACTCAATACTCGAAATAAAAGAATAGAGAGAGAGAGAGAGAGAGAGAGAGAGAGAATATTTCTTTTAACTGCACTAGTTACTTAAATATTTTTTTTCGGAAAGTTGCAACTTTGTGAATGGAAATAAATTTGGAAAAAGTTGATCACCATTGATTTCACACAACATTCTAGCTGTTTTGTTACTCGCTGTACAGCTTAGAATGTTTTATGCGAAAATAAACGCCATTTATTTAACTCTTACGTAATGTTAGTCTCGCGTGGTTATTACTGTCAACTGACTCTGTGATATTCATGACCACATAATTTTGGGATTATGATCACTCACGGCATATAAAATCATAAGAATTTTTTATATCTTTTCCGTTTTTAGATAGCAGACGGTTGATATGATGATCTTCTCTTTTTAAATCTCTTTTGAAAATGTTACATACAAAATTAAAGGGTCGCATTTTGAATTTATTGAACTCAGAGTCCTATCAGAGGTCTGAACCCGCGATATTTTAGTGTAGAAATAAGAACAATAACCATTAAATTACCGAAGACGATCATTTGTGTAGTAAGTGCTGCTTTTCACATAGCCATTCGACAAAAAATGGTCAGTTTTACAACGTTATATAAACTTCGGCAATTATTTAGTATTCAAGAAAAAAAAAACTCAAACTTGCAAAAAATTAACACAAACAAAGACGTTGTATGCTTATGGGCTCTTTCGGAATTCACCTGTGTGAATTTGAAATCCAGACATATAAGTGCGAATTTAATTCAATAAAATTTCATCGAATTCTAGACGTGCCGTGTAGACAGATATCGTCCGCATATGACAAGCTGAAATGAAACTTGATCATGTTTTTTCATAAACTCTGCGAAGACCGATGTATGTTTTCTACCCCATTCATTCATGCCGCAATAGCGCGATCCTTATTGGACAACAAGTTCGAAACTCTTAGCAAAGAGAACAAATTTACTGCAGTGAAAAACAGGCAGTGTGTGTGTGTGTGTGTGTGTGTGTGTGTGTGTGTGTGTGTGTGTGTGTGTGAGATGACTAACTTTAATAAGCGTAGGATGAAAGCAATAGATTTCTCCCTTCAAAGACGTTCGATTTTTATACTTACATAGGCGTACAGCAGAAATATTTTGTTATAAATATTCTACTATATTTTAGTTATTCTAAATTTTGAGAATTGTTACACTGAAATGAGTAAGTTTTTCCTCTTAAAGTTGTATACTAGTATTGCAAACAGTGTGGCTTTTAGTGATGACAACAAAAGTCTGTATTGCATGTTACAGATAATGTTACACCTGGTGCATGCATTTCGTTTTGTATGTAAATGGATATTTCGACATAAAATGTTTGACGTATAATTTTCACATTGGTGCAATGAAGTATACATTTTGCTGATATTCACCTAATTTTGATGCTAAGATTAATTAAGAAAGCGAAATTTTGTTGTACGGTAGTATAAACTAGAAAAGAAAAATTATTTTTTTTTTTTATTTGACCCGCAACTGTCTTGAAAATTCTGCCCTTGTACATTTCTATATTATGTTAAGATTAAACGTTTGATAAAGTAATTATTTTATTATAACATTTTCTGAGAATACAGTATATTACTGTTCAGATCTATTATATTTAAAGGATTGTGAAAGGAGTGTAAGAAATTATGAATTTTAATTATTACTGGAAGAAAGAAAACTAAAATAAAGAAGAATTGGCTAACAAATTTGAACTTTTTATTATTCACAGAAACGAAAATAGATGATTATAGGCATTTAATATGCATTGAATTCCTCAAATGGCTAACAGTTTTTTTACCTGAGTCGATGTTGAATTTTTGACTAAGAATAATATATTTGTGTTCATACGTAAGTTAGTTTTAAGAAAAGTTTTTCCAGTCATATTGCTGGAAAAAACTCCATTTTCCTAAAACAAGTATTGAAAATCCAATAGAAATTCAAAAGCTCACACATATCTTCCATCAAGTCTCTGAAATTGCGTGCTTTGCATTTTCTCAGGAAGTTAACGCATGCCGATTTAAGCTAAGTGTTTTTTTTTTTTTCAACTGAACTGAGAGTCTTTTCGCACATGGTAGACTATCATTGAATAAACTGCAAATTTGCAAACTTACACAAATCCCTTCCTTTAGCTTATGCCCCCTTAGTCTTGCAAAATTCCCCTTATGTCTTGAAATGTCCTTCCTGATTTGATCGCCTTCACAAATATCTTTATTAACACGTTTTGTGTGCAATGTTGTATGTATGTATTTATTTACACGGCAAGTGGACAAGCACCCGGTGGCAGTGGTACAAACAATATAAACAATACACAATAAAATTACAATACACAGTACAATTATATAATACACAATACATGTTGGTGAAGGAATTAAAGCCGCATTTGAAGGGCTGTATAATTTCTTTTCCTCTCATTGTCATTATTTTTGCTTTTTCCACCGATATTATCATGCCATGGTTGGAGGAGACTGAACAGATTGTGGACTGCTTTCTGTAAATCGTTCTCGACTCTCTTTAATAGGACTTGGTCATCAGCATATAGGGTATATGATAGTTCTGTTTGAGAATTTATTATAATTTTACTGAGCGAGAGAAAGGTTGGTTTTTTGCGTCAACGTATTAAGGGGATGTTCGTGGACAAGTTTCTGCACAAAACCGGTCCTTCTCTCACTCAGTAATAAATTCTCAAAAAGAACTATCACAATATTACTCATATCACAATATTACCAATCTTTACTCTATTAGAGTAGATACTGTAATATTTCGCGATAATTTATTCCCTGGATTGCTTATTCCCTTCAATTCCTTAACCTTATATATATTTTGTGTGTGTGTGTGTTTTTTTTTTTGACAGGCCACATCCCTGTCATACTCCTCAAATTGTTCTAATTCTGTCTGAGAACTTATTGTTGTTCAATTGCTACCTTTGTGTAACTGCATTGATTAAAACATTTCGTACTCTATAAAATTTTTAAATATTCCAAAGTATAGGCTGGTGAATTTTATCATATGCTTGTTTATAGTCTGTAAATGAAAAGTAGGTGGACAAATTAAATTCTTTTCTTTTTTCTAGAATCTGTTTTAAAACAAATACTGGGTCAGTACAACTTTTCCCTTTGCAGAATCCATATTGTTCTTCTAATAAAATTGATTTTGTATGTTCTCCCAATATGTTTCTGAGAATACTTGCATATGTTTTTGAGAGTGTACATAAAAGACTGAT
Organism: Periplaneta americana; assembly: GCF_040183065.1. Classification (NCBI taxonomy): domain Eukaryota; kingdom Metazoa; phylum Arthropoda; class Insecta; order Blattodea; family Blattidae; genus Periplaneta; species Periplaneta americana. The sequence goes on along the minus strand of NC_091125.1, from coordinate 47,278,917 downwards.
GCCTCTACAATTCTGACATAGATTCTTATTTCCTCTCTTATAGATGTTTGTTACTGTATCTGTATTTCAGTCTTCAGGGACAGTTGATTTTCTTAATATATTATTCAGAAATGTCAGTATTCTCTTATTCAGTTTATTTCCTCTATATTTCAAATATTCACTATAACATATGTATAAACCATCTATGCAAGGACTTTTCCTGTTCTTTATTTTTTTGTAATTCCTGCTGTAATTCGGTGTCTGTTAAGAGCATAACTGAATCATGTTTACTACTCAAGCAATTTATTTTATTAAAGTTATTTTAATCGTAATTGCATATTTATTACAATATGTAGATCCAATATTTTCATGAATATTGTAGTTTTTCTCCTCTCTTCGAGTTGTACTGAATGTGTATACCCAAATATCTGAGCTCTACAATTTGTAGCTGTTGGTAATAGAATCTCCAGTCAAGCATTGTAATTTCTATATACGTACTTAATATATTATATTGCTTATGAAGTATTGTTATTCCATGGATCTTAATACAGAACATATCTACCTACTGTTTTAGATATAATGAATTGATGCGTAATATCAGTATTATTTTCTCGAATGCAAGTTTCATTTCACTACACTCACGACAGCTACCTCATTGAAATGTATAATTAATATCCTTTCATGCCTTTTTCGTTTCCTCACAACGCTTTGAACGTAAACGTTGGTGAACAATAACACAGTACCTATTACTGCTGCTGTTCTTGGTTTCTAACCGCCTTCCATAATTAATTTCTCTTATTTGTGATTGTTACTGTCATTGTGGGATTTACTTATGTTTACTGTCAGCCACTGGCGTAGCTCGGGCATCAAGCGTGTTTATCTACTAATCCGGAGCTGTGTTCGGTCATGGGTTCGAGGTTTTTCCCCAACTGTAAGAGGAAATATCAGATAAGTACATGGCAATTCTCGGCCTAATCTCTCCAAATACCAATTTCATTGACAGTAAATAACGTAATAATTGATACAAGACATTAAATAACCAATTAAAAAGTAGGCCTACTGTCATGCGGATGTTGATTTCGAAAATTAAAGGGAACGCATGTTATTCACAATGTTAAGTTGTTAACTTAGTGAGACAAGTGGCCTACCGGCTTGGAGTTCACAGAGATCTTTTCGCACAGCCCAGAATCTCCATTCAGTAGCAAGCGGTGGCGTACCTTTCAATTGCTTTTATTCCCGTTATTCTCATTTGATTTCATTTGACTAAGGTGTTCGTGAACACAGTCTGCAATCTGTCTTTTGTTTCGTATATCATCGTGCAGCATTTCTTATTTGATCTTGGATATATTTGTCTGTGAAATTATATAAAATGCCTATGTAGATAGTATCAGAATAAAAACGGTATATTTTTTTAAAATTCTTCTAAATACTGTATTCATACTGACAATTGTTTTCGTAAACCATCGTAACTGTTGTCACTAAGTTTTTCTTACGCAAATAGTCCTTATTAGCAACAACTATTCCTCTGATTGAGGTTCTGACTGATATGTACATCTATTATCAGGCAGTACATCTCACTTGATATGCGTCAGAGAACGAACAATTGTTTGTATGCATCTGAAGTCTTACTAGTGTAATATGTAGCTAGTCGGCGATGTATGAAATGGAGGGGGAAAGGAACTGGTCACCCTACCCCATTATCTCCTGGTCTAGTAGCCTCATAAGTGATGCCTTCTTGGTATCACTTGTTCAGACCTGTCTTCGGAAAGTTGACTAAGCAACAATAACAACTAAGCTCGCATGTTCCCGACACAAAAGAAAATTGTAGCTTCGTATAATGTTTTATTGACTATACTTAGTTGTGTCTAAAACAGAAAATTCTGAAATAGAAGTTGTCGATCTTGAAATGTATGCTTCTCTGATTAAAAGGTACCACACTTTCTTGAGCAATTACGCCGCAATGTTAAACTGTTCTTAAAAGAAAATTGTAGTTTGTCAGTTGAATACAGCATACCTGTCCAGGGTTTGTTATACATCCTAAACCCATTTCATTTTTGGAAGTTTTATTCTCACACTAGACCGTCATGGTGCGACTCGCGACTTATCAGCATGATAGCGGTTCTTCTCCTGAGACAGGATATCTCACTGACAAGGGAATTGTCCATACCCTAGGCAGAATTCAAAATTATGACCATGGTTTTACGTAATATTGAAAGTGCATGTAAATGGAATCAACCGTTTAATTTTTACTGCATAAAATGTGTAATAAAGAACTGTGTGTAATCTTGTTATGCCACTTACTAAATGTCTGGTTATTAAATAAATTAACTCTTGTGTATATACTATTGTATAATTTCTTTATTTACAATGTTACTTTTTAGGGTCGGTAATAATAGGCATGCATTGTAGTGATGTATGATTTTGTGCAGTATTTAAGCCCTGTTTTGCTCATACACTGAACTTTTTTACGAGAAAGTACCTTGATGGAATTTTGTGAGGCAGCCCATGAGAATTGTCGTTCCCATGAGAATTCTATACGTTCTTACATCCTGCACTACTCTGGGGAATTTATTTGAGAATGGATGATCCTCAGGAGTCTAGTTCTGAAAGTGGTGAAAGTGGTTTCAGCACGTGTGAAGTCGTTTTGCGACAGTATAGATCCAGCTGATTGAATTGTGAGGTTACACTGCAATTACTGTCTGGGGAACTCGCCAACTTCGCTGGCGTCATAACAAGGAATTAAAGAATAGCTCTGTGTAGATTAAATGCTTGTAGCATGATAGTTACACATCCAAGTGGATTTTCACGGATTAAGAAGCGGTGCAAACTGGCTTCCGCAGTCGGAGCACAACTGCTGCTCACACGATGTTGTGGCAGTGCCGGAGACGGACGAAAGTGTGAAATGATTAAGTTGACTGATCGCTTTTTTTGCCGGTTTTGCTGCGGGGTGGAAGGTTTTCATGTGTCTGTGTGGTGTGCGTGTGAGCTTCGTTGTCTTTTGAACTGCTGTAAAGGTCAACAATATGTTATATTCATGTAATTGTGAGATACACCTCATTCTGTATTTAGAAATTCATATAAATAATGTGCTGGAAGGCCGATATGCGATGTGAAAATTTGACTTCGTGTATGGGTAGTGAAATCTCAATTCAGGATAACAGTAATTTTTTTCAAATTATTAAATTTCCATTAAATTGCTTTCATAAAAATAATATATCGGTATATTTTATGTAGTTTATCGGCGAAGAAAAGTACATCGATCAGAATTTAAATAAGACGTTTACACAGTAGAAAATAAGAATTCGTGTTAACACAATTATTAATATTGCATGTAACGTGAAAATTTATTTTACTGACTATTACACTTTTACTCACTATTACACTGACTATAAAACGGCACGAAAGGATGTGTTTCAACCTATCATGGCTGCTTATCGCTACAATTTTATCACTTCCCTAGCATTTGTTTATTTTTATCACTTTGTTTTTATCATTCCCCTAGCATTTGTTTCTTTGTTTGCCAACATTTCAAACTGCAAATTCTTTACGGTATTATAAAACATGCTTTGCGTTCGTCATTTGTTTCCCGCATAGATAGTTGACTGAAAATGTCGGCTCCGTTCAAACGTTTTTGTGAAGCTAACATTAGTGAAATAGAATTTTATTAAGTCAATTAATATCTATTTTATTGTATTACAGTGCTTTATTTCTTCTAATCTTTATATACTTTCTTCTGTTTTGATCACCTCTCTACCATTTGTTTCAAACTGCAAATTCTTTGCGATCGTCATTTGTTCACCGCATAGATAATCAAATGAAAATGACGGTTCCGTTCAAACGTTTTGGTGAATCTAACATTAGTGAAATAGAATTTTAGTAAGTCAGTTAATATTTTATTGTATTAGAGTACTTTATTTCTTCTAATTGTGTAATAGTGAATTAAATCCCACTCGAGTTCTGATTTTCTCTAGGTAAATCAAAACCTCTAGTAAGATTACTGCTGATAAAAATGTTTGTTTATTGGTTTGTTTTAGGATAAATGATTGCTAAGATTGTATTTCAACAGTGCTCTTGTGCTGTCACTTTCTCCAAACCTGCATTCATATAGGCTACATACACACTGTCGCTCTCTTTGATATATATAGACAAACTCTCTCACTTTCCCTTTCAGTCTGTCTGTCTCTCCCTCCCTCCCTCCCTCCCTCCCCCCTCTCTCACTCATTCACCAACCTACTCGTTCGCCTAGCCACCTACTCACTCATCTACTAACAGACTAACTGATGCGCACGTTCAAATGCGTTAGATGTGCTGTCGTCGAAGTTACGTTATGTTATCACTTATCACAAACGCTGTACTTTTCATATGTGCATGAGTTGATGATAGGCTAAAAACGTGTTACACGTGTTGTAAGGTCTAGTGAACTGTCACTTCATTAAAAGAAAGCTATCCAAGTGATTTTTTTTTTTTTTTTTGCAAAATTATATTCCAAATATAGAGGAGCATAGATGTCTCCAGACATTCAGGCTGTTAAGAAGATAACCCGTCGTCTGATTAATTTCTCGATCAAAGTTCGCGCTCTTTGATTTGCTCTCGATCGACGGTTAGTTACTAATCGCTTATACGTTTATTCAGTTGGGAAGATCTTGCAGAGATTTACGCATAAATTAGTAATTAGTAACCTTAGGGTTATTAGTAGCCTAAGTTTTGCTAAGCTTTCACCTTCTGTTATTATAAGCTGCGTCCATGTTGCTTCGTATGCACATTGGACAGGTGTCAAGCAACAAGTACGAATCACAGGTGAAAATATTACGTAATAATCGTTGCCCCTTTTCCTGCTTATGATATCGTCGGCTTACTTCTAAAACCCTGTAAGTTCAACTTTTCCGAAATGTCGAAATCTGTGTAGGCCTACATTTTTAAGACACTTCTGCTGATAACACTTCGTAATTATGCAAATGTTTCTGTATTTTATATATAACAAATGCATAATCGTTGTTAGCTGGGGTATCAAAAGAATGTTATTTTGCCCTTTTGTGCAGTTTTCTCAGTGAGATTTTAAAAGTAAGCCAACGATATGTTTTTTTTCTCGTCTGCAGTGTTTTAAGTGGGTAGATAAAATATGTTAGTCTCAAATATAATGTTAATATTTGAGGAGAAAAATTCGCCCCGGCGCCGGGGATCAAACCGGGTCCTTGGTTCTACGTACCAAGCGCTCTGACCACTGAGCTACGCCGAATTCAATCCACAGCACCGAATCGAACCTTCCTCCTCCAGTGAATTTCATATTGAAGGTATACCGATAAGCTATCACAATTTGACTATAATTATGTGTGTGTGTTCCGCCTTTGCTTATCATACAATTAAAATGATGAAACTAATAAATCATATTTCCATTAACGTTTTCGGTACCTATGTACCATCTTCAGATGTATATATATAATGCTAATTGATAACCAAGCCTCTAGGTGCATGTGTCGTAAACTTAAATAATCGATAACACAATACGCACAAAAACACTGTTTATTTAAGTTTACGACACATGCACCTAGAGGCTTGGTTATCAATTAGCATTATATATATATATATATATATATATATATATATATATATACATCTGAAGATGGTACATAGGTACCGAAAACGTTAATGGAAATATGATTTATTAGTTTCATCATTTTAATTGTATGATAAGCAAAGGCGGAACACACACACATAATTATAGTCAAATTCTTCCTTCAGTGTTCCCTTTGTGGCGTGACTCCAAGTTTGGCATATAAGTTATGTTGACGTATACTATGTCTAGTGTCAAATGCCATTATACTAGGAGCGCACTCAGTTGAGTGACTTATTTGGCCGGGATTCCGCAGTTATGATGCACTGCTAGCTATGAGAATATTACGGATTTATTAATTTGTCCTACAGAATAATCTCTGTAATGTTGACAATCAATATTTGAGGAGAAAAATTCGCTCCGGCGTCGGGGATCGAACCCGGGTCCTTGGTTCTACGTACCAAGCGCTCTGATCACTGAGCTACGCCGAATTCAATCCAAGGAGAAGGAACACTTTGAAAATCAAATTTAGCATTTTATAGCATTTTTAATATTAGAATGTAATATTTTGTAACGTTTTGGGATAGAACAGTTTTTTTATGGAAAGTTTTTTTGTACAAATTCAATATCATCAATACGCTAAGAGATCCATTTTCGTTATTTTCCAGGTAACATTCTTGAATTTAACAAGTAACCAAAGGAACATATTAAATTACAGTGAAATGAAGAACATTAAGAAACGATCCAAAAGATATGGACCTGCTAACACAGGGAGACCGATAAGCATTTAAAATCAAATCCATATTCAAGACAAAAATATGTTTATTTCATTTAAAGACAATCGAAAGTTTAACATGTAAGAAAATTCAACATCACTCTTTTTAATCTGTTTAGTCTGTCTGTGACATTTAAATTGAACTTAACTAAAAGTCGTTCTGCATTTACGCTAATGGTAGGTGGCCAGGTGGATTGAATAGCTAGCTGCATGGGCAAAGAGTGGACCTTAGGGCAGCAGTCGGATTATTATTATTATTATTATTATTATTATTATCTTATTCCTGTACGTATATGGAACAAAAGCTCCGTGAATTCATAACGAGCGAAATGTGTTCTATACATTAAGGCACGTTTCTCTTAATTATCCGAAATTGGAATTGTCCCGATTTGCAACTATACATTACTTGTTAAGAGTATCCCGTGATTAAGATGGTACACTAGCCTTCTTACAGCCACAGGTCTCTTTTGTAAAATAGGCTTTATGTTGAGCAGTTCTGTTATATGAGAGCGTACCTATTATATAATTTTTTGGTTGCTTTAAATTACAGTGTCAACAATAAAATGTCGATTTATCAGCATTTTGATCTGGGCATCATAAATCTCAATCTACGATTTATGCTGCATATAAACATCTGTATACACATTGTATTTTTAATCCAATTTCAGATGGTGTTTCTTTTCTTCTCAGAAACATAATTGATAACTGATAGGCTGTCATTCACCGATGAGCAGTGTGTGACGTCAACGATTGGATAAACAAGTACAAGTACTACCAGAGTTCAAACTTATGAATATGACATCAAATTATAAGTTAGTACACCATGATGACGGAATGAATGGACGTGACGTCAGCTTAGATTTTGCGTCTAATAGAAACCTCGCAGTAATATAATTACAAGAGGAGCGGACTTGATGTTGCAGTGGCTCTATATTCAGAGTTTGTTACTCAGGGATCAAGTCGCAAGGTTTTCTTGGCGCGTGATCCGTAACAGCACCTGTGAGAGTCGATATCCCTCCGTCGAATAAGACGTTCAGATGTATCATGTCACGAAGGGAGGAGGCGAATGTTCTATAATACAACGCTGGACGATGCGACTTCTGAGTAACAGCTATCGGTCTGTGACCCGTCGTAGGAAATACAACATTCGGATTCAGCTTTTCTTATATGATTCTTCTTGGCTTTTCTTTTCTCTATGGAAAGTTCTTGTATAGTGTTCCTAAATGTGCCATGCTGTTATCTCAGAAATCATTTGCACTGCATTATTTCCTTCAAAGGTATTAAACCTATCATAAATATGAAGGTCTGAAGAGCTGGAAAATAATAATAATAATAATAATAATAATAATAATAATAATGACTTTTAAGGAACACGGAGGTTCATTGCCGCCCTCACATAAGCCCGCCATCGGTCCCTATGCTGGGCAAGATTAATCCCGTCTCTACATCATATCCCATCTCCCTCAAATCCATTTTAATATTATCTTCTCATCTACGTCTCGGCCTCCCCAAAGGTCTTTTCCTTCCGACCTCTCAAGTAACGCTCTACAGTAGAACCTCTATTATCCGTGGTAATGAAGGGGATGGACTGGGCGGTTAATCGAAAAAATCGGATAATCCGTACCATAAAATATTTTCGTAAATTAAGTGAATAAGGGCTGAAGTTTCGTAATTTCCTCCGTGGTCTTATGTTTAACACGCTAGGTAGTGGATCAGAAGTTCACTATTGAAGTTCGGTTGTCAACGATGTGCTTTTAAGGAGCAAGGAAACTCCTTGTAATGGCTGTCAGCGGAAAGATAGGAATAGTAGGCCTAGAGGCCTCCTCATGTTGTAGACTTGCATACTCTATACATTTTATCCTTGATTTTTATTAAATCGCGCACAGTTGTAACATCAGTCTCGTATTCTGATGCGAGATGTGCCACAGTTTCTCTTTCCCCAAATCACTCAGTTATTTGCATTTTTTCGTTACTTATCACAAAACGTTTCCTTTTGACACTCATGGAATAAATTTGATATAGAAGTTGTACAGTACGGCAACTCGAACAGTAGACCAAACTGGATAGTAAGTGTTAAGACTTGTAATAACACTGTCTAGAAAAAATATGTATACTAATATAACGTACAATAATAATTCATATGTTTCTATCGCGAAAGATAGTCGGATAAACCGTCAATCGGTTAATAGGGTGTCGGATAATCGGGGTTCTACTGTATATGCATTTCTGGATTCGCCCATACGTGCTACATGTCCTGCCCATCTCAAATGTCTGGATTTAATGACAAATGAACACAGTGCCTGCAGTTCTGCGTTGTGTAACTTTCTCCACTCTCCTGTAACTTCATCCCTCTTTGCCTGAAATATTTTCCTAAACACCTTATTCTCCAACAACAATAATAATAATAATAATAATAATAATAATAATAATAATAATGTTAGGAAATAGTCAATATAATGAGGATTAAAATGAACCGTCACTAGTGATAGACCTATTCAGTTATCATCTGAGAGAAGACGAAGAGTAATACCCAAAAGGAGATGATAGAATGTGAACGAAGATATACCAATAAGAGGAATGAAATAGAGTTCAAAGAACAACCGTGAATGATTGAAATAGGGTAGTCTATTCTTATAAACCGCGCACAGGTAGGCCTATATAGGTTGAACCGTAAGTAATGTAGTTAATTTCAGAGGGTTATTCTTTGAGATATTTGAAAAAAAATTAATACACTTTTGCTCGTTTTTGCTTCTTTTTCGAGATAAAAATTGTTTTATATGAATCATTAGGCCTAATTCTATAGCGTGTTTTGGGAAAGCCATTGATTTAATTTAATATTCAGTCAAACTAACGCAGCAGTGTATTAGGATAATAAATGATTGAAATAATTTTAGTTTTGTTGTTTAATTGTGCATACATTTGGTCCGAACAAATGTACCATTGTAAAATCCCTTTGCAGAACGAAAAGTTACATTTTTTCGGATCAAATTTCTGCACATTTAATGGACAAAACTAAAATTCTTTCAATAATTTATTACCATGATACACTGCTCTCTTAACTGACTGAGCATATTGCGAATTAAATCAAAGACTTTCCCAAAACATGCTATAAAATATTTCACATAAAGCAATTTTTATCTCGAAAAGGAAGCAAAAACTAGCAAAATTGTATTAAACTTTTTTGTTTGAAATATCTTAGAGAATAACACCTTGACATTAATGACATTATTTACGGTTCACCCTGTATACAAGATACGATTAGGAAGAGATTTTTTTAAAATTATTTTAATGTTAAGAAGGGTTGTTCAGTGCATCTGTCTAGTTGTAAATATTCCGAGGCTGTCTTATTTATTTTGCTTAGACAGTTCATTTCTCTGTGTTGTTGAAAGCAAGCTGCTTCTTTGTCTAAAAACCGTGCCCTTATCGAAAGCTGAAATAATTTTCTTCATTGGGTTATGAATGCCGATCCATCTCTTGTGATATTGTATTGCCTCCTTTCCCTCTCTTCTCTGTTTGCCTTTATTTTTCAAGTAGTCTTACTCGTCGTTTTATTCAATAAATTCAAGATAATTAACCCACGTTCAAAGATTGTTAATTATATAACAAGTACAATGTCCGAATGTCTAACAGACAAGATGCATCGACTAATCTTTGAAGGGACCGAAATCGCCAAGGGAAACATGTTTTACGTAGTGTAATCCTGAAGATTGGAAACAGTGATGTCTGAAAACACTAATATCGGTAATATTGACAAGTTGTAGTCTATGCTTTCTTCTGCTGCTTAATATAGAAATGAAATGGTCAGCGTTACGAAAACGTGTGGATACTGGATCGCCTGTGATAGCAAAACATTGTAATAAAAACATTCTCATTGCGTTTGTGCTATATCGTACTTTCAACCAGTTTGTCATCAGTAGTTGAATAGTTTTACAGTCTGCTTGATCGTGTATAAGAGTAAAGCTTTGACTTATAGTTCATGATTAGCTCTCGCTATTGCCGAATTGTGGGACTATTGAACTGACAAGCAGAGAATGCGTTTTTTTTATCACCGACTCTATTGTACAGTTTCGGACGGAAGTTACTGATTCAAAACGAAGTACCATCTATAGCAAATCCAAATTATGCAACGCTGAAAGGTGGTCGAATTACTGACAGTTGAAGTTGAGATCTACTTCCTCCTTCAATGATTATTAGAGGAGAAAAATTCGCTCCGGCGCCGGGGATCGAACCCGGGTCCTTGATTCTACATACCAAGTGCTCTAACCACTGAGCTACACCGAAGTTCGGCAGCACCGGATCGAATACTTCTCCTCTAGCGTTTTTCCCCTTTAGTTAATATATCTATCCTTTCCCGTTACTGTCAGCTGGCCGTGCTAGAACAGAGCTTAGAAATGAGACTGATAAGAGAAGTCCCGAGTTTGAAACCTACTTAATTTATCTTTTTTTCTTCCTGTCGTTTTTAATGAACGTTTATAATTATAACGAAGCTGTATATGGGTCATTCCATGTCAACTGATCTTGTATCTAAAAAAAATATTTTCCATAAAAAGTCTATTTCTGTATGTTAAAATACGCAAAATAGTCCAGAAGAAATGGATATGTATCATTTTAAAATAAAGATCTACACGTTACCGCACAGTTCAGCTTTGTAAATTGATTGACAGTTTCAGTGGTAATTTTGTTTCTTTTGTTGACTATAGTGGGAAGTTCAGGGATCTAGTCAAAGAAAGAAGATTATCTATGGAGAAAGCTTCTGTCGTAGTTAAAAAAGTGCAACGTCCGAGAATTATATATACGCGTGGACTGTTTGTTTTTGTTTGAAAATTATTTTCACAGTGAAATCGAACAGTAAAACTTTGTGATTGCATTTGTTTTCTTTTATATATTTAATTACTTGTATTTTCAGATGTTTGGAGAAAATAATAATAAAATAATTGACATATTGTATTGAAATACTGTATTTTAATTATTTTGTCACACCCGTAACATATTATAAATATTCTGTATGTCCTTGGTCAAACGCAAATTCAAGTCTAAAGAAGGTGATCTTGTACTAAAAATATTACAGATAGGCCTACAGAAAAGAAAAGACCTTACTCTTTCAGAACTTACCAATTTGCAGACTTACTGAATGAAATACATGAATGCGCAATGTCAATGGAAAATTTTGTCAACCCGTAACATTTAGTCTTTTTCTCTCCCCTTTCCTTAGACAAAACATATGGATTTCATAATTATGGATTAACAAGTAGGTAACTAGGGATATACACCATAGCTTTTTTCAACTGCCAATATAAGGTAAGAAATTGATCTTAAGTCTTTAAGTCAGTATAAGTAACAATGAAATGACCATATATGGAACGTGTGTGCAGTCAGTTTAAAATAATAGAATGTGAGAGAATGTCTTAATGTGAGCGATATTATTCCAAAATCGCTAGCTAATCAAAAACCGAAATGTATTGACTGCCGGTATATAGTCATCACCATTTCGTTTCTATGGCAAAATCGACATGGCAGTAGTTGCTCTTAATAAGGATGCGTACGAAACTACAAACGGGGAACACGGGGAAGGTTCTAATGTCTTGTTCCTTTTCTCTGAGACAGAAACGTGCCTTTGAATGTAAAAAGAGGTTAAGGTTAGTATCAAAATAGTACCGCTTACAGTAAGACGCTATAACTTAATCCTTCACTGATAGCGGTTACTGCTATTTTTGCTCTCAAAACTAAACCAAACTAAACCAATTTAGATACTACTAATGTAACGCGTTTAACGTGTCAGCAATTTTTTACTTGGTTATTTAACGACGCTGTATCAACTACGATGTTATTTAGCGTCGATGGAATTGGTGATAGCGAGATGATATATGGCGAGATGAGGCCGAGGATTCGCCATAGATTACCTGAAATTTGTCTTATGGTTGGGGAAAACCTAGGAAAAATCCCAACCAGATAATCAGCGCAAGAGGGAATCAAACCTGCGCCCGAACGCAACTCCGGATCGGCAGGCAAGCGCCTGTATAGCTTAACGAAAATAAGTTTGTAAATTGAACTAATTTGATTGTATATGTTTGTATAGTTTGGCTGATGAATTGTATATGTTCTTAAAATGATTATTAGTCTGTGTAGCTCTACTGATGAATTGTATATAGACCTACTGTAAATTGAATGGTAATATGTATAGCTCAACTGATGAATTGTTTATGATTATAAATTGAATTAATCTACTTGATATTAATTGCACAAATTTGTATAGCTTAATGAAAGTATGCTACTTTGTATTGTATATATTTGTATAGTTTTGGCCGATGAATTGTATATGCTTTAAATTGAATAGTAATCTATATAGCTCTACTGATAAATTGTTTGTGTTTGTAATTTGAAGTAGTTTGCATGATATGTATTATCAATTTCTGTATATCACAACTGGTTGAATTGTTTATACCTTAAATTTAATTAAATTGTTTTGTATTATAATATAGCTCAACTTATGAATGATCGTTTGCGTTTGTAAATTTAATAATCTGATTGGCTATGTATTGTATACTTTTAGTAGAGCCATCGATGTAGCTCAGTCGGCAGACTCGCTGGGCTGCTGTTCCGGAGCTGCGTTCGGGCTTGGGTTGGATCCCCCTTTGGACTTTGGTTTCTTCCGAGGTTTTCCACAGCCGTGGGACTGAAGCCGGATGGTCTATGGCGAGTCCTTGGCATCAACACCTTTGATTGATTACCCCCTTTGATTTGATTACCTGGTTGGGTTTTTCCGAGGTTTCCCCCACCGAAAAGGCAAATGCCGGGTAATATTTTGGCGAATCCTCGGACCTCATTTCATCTCACTACATCTCGCCAAAATGTAAAAAAAAAAAAAAAAAAAAAAAAAAATTGTACAACATTGTAAAAATTTTAGAAAATTACTAAATTGTAAAACTATAAAACTTTGTAAAAATTGTAATTGTAATATTGTAAAATGTTGACATGTTCCACATCTTAAAGCTTCATTGCTCATGTAAGATCTATGGAATAAAATAAATGAATGAATGAATGAATTAGCCGACTGAGCTACGTCGGTGGCGTCAGCACCTTGTGTTCGTAGCTAGGTGGTCAGAGGCTTGACTTGTCTTTTTGAATACTTAAGCATGGTTTGGTCCATTGTACGTCCCATATACACGCGATGATTTTTCCAAGTCCGGCAGATGGTCTTGGTGACATTTGTGAATCCGATGCTGACAGGTAGGCACCTGCCCCTGCCCCATCCCCATCCAACCAGATCATATCCGCAGGCGAGTAACCAGATAAACCTCAGGGACTCGAAGCTCCAAGCAGCATCGTGAAACCGACACTTACAGGTAGACCATCCTGCCTCAGCCCCTGTTAGAGTCAGCGTTCCATCCGCACGCGAGTAATCTGATAGGCCTTACGTATGTCAGCAACGGAAACCTGTATTGCCCCTAAGACTTCATCCCAGCTTATTTCTAGTATTGCAGATGATAAATGAAATGATGGAGAGGTGAAGATTGTGGTGGATTGATAGAGGGAAATAAGAGTAGGTACCTGGACAAATATTCTCAAACATCTGCTTTGTCCACCACAAATTCCATCACGAACTGATCGGGGTCGAACTGGGTCCACCTGGATAGAAAATCAGCGAGCGGTGGTTTTCCTTAGCGAGGTTCATCTTCAAAGGTCTCCATCATTGAATAGCTTAAACCAGTATTATGTCATCCTACTTCTGATCACTCCTTCACCTTCCATTTCACGGCCTTTTTTTTCAGATGAAAGATGAGTGGAACGGAGAAAATTTCTCTCCGGCACCGGGATTTGAACCCGGGTTTTCAGCTCTACGAGCTGATGCTCTATCCACTAAGCCACACCGGATTCCCATCCCGATGCCGGATCGAATCCTCTTAGTTTAAGTGCCACCTCTTGGGAATCCAGTGTGGTTTAGTGGATAGAGCATCAGCACGTAGAGCTGAAAACCCGGGTTCAGATCCCTGTGCCGGAGAGAATTTTTCTCCGTTCCACTCGTCTTTCATCATATGATGACGCAGAATATCTGCACGGATATATCATATGTAGTTCAGTACATCATAATAATATATTTTTTTCAGATCTGATTTTGCTCTGCAGCTTTTTTTTTTTTTTTTTTTTTCAAAAGAAACACAGAAGGACTCGAATGTGTCGTCACAAATTTGTAATGAGACTGAAGATAATAGACACTCTGTACCACAAATAGATAGGCCCATGTAGTTAGACTTAAATGCTTCTTGAAATATGTTTCAAAGCAATACCTACAGCAGATATATACCAACTGTCAGCTACGTAGGAACTTAAAGACAAGTGAGTAGTACATTCATTCGTAGACTGATATGGCAAGAAAAATAACAAGTTTTGTACTAGGGATTTTTCTGTTATCAGCCACGGTTTATAATCAAATCATTGTTACTGTTGTTAAATAAAGATTACTGAAAATAACACTAATGCTTATATTGTAACAGATAGAGCCTACACGTGTTACTATTATTAAATCGTAACTAGACGCTGCAAGACATTGTATAGATCACAATACAGTGCGCATATTCATTCCTTCACGCCCCGCCTACAAAATTGTCGTGAATTATCGACTACTTAGCACACAATAAATCTTTATGTTTGCGATGACGAGGTCAGTTATTGCCTGCCGCCCTCCTATGAGATCAAATGGAAAATATTACGTATGTTTTGAAAGAACAGTATGTTTGCATTCAGTGCGTGATTTGAAGAATTACGAGGCGCGTCCAAAAGTAAGTTTCCCTGGGGACGTTTACAGAAAGAAAACAATTTCAAGAAAAAATTATTGGAATAGATACAGCAGTTGTTGAGATATTTTTCAAAATATTCTCCACAGGAATAAGACATTTGTCATACCGCAGAATTAACAGAGGTGCAGACGACTGTCACACACAGTTTCGATCCCAAGCGGCAGACTCCCACGACACAGGAATACAAAAATTGATCCCACGATATGACAAATTCCGGTGTGAAATATGTTGAAAAATGGCTCAATAATTGCTGTATCCGTTCTAATAGTTTCCATGAAATTGTGTTTTCTTTCTGTAAACGGCACGAGGAAAACTTATTTTCTGGACGATCCTCGTAGATAGTAGGCTTAATGTAGATGTGTTGCATTCTTTCGCTTTGGCCTCAATGGACTTTCATACTTCTGTATTGATTCTAATATTGACAAGATTGCAATCTAAAAGAAAAAATAGTAATTTAAATGGAATTAAAAGGAGGTAACTCCCAAAGACTGTGGTGCAAGTAACATAAATATCACGTCAAATTTTTCGCACTATTTCTTAACTCAGTATGCCCGTCTCTATCTGTGCTACTTTGAATTATGGGGACTCACCGCGTGCTGGTCGGCGCTCTTGCGTGAAGGGTTGACGACACCATTCGCCCTGCCGCCTCGTGCACTGCGCACACTTATCCGTCGTACTGTCTCCTGCTACCTCGCGATCTTCAAGTCTGCCTGCCAATGGGTACTCCGACATAGTCTGCCCGTCACAACTGGGTATCATTGTTTAACGGTGTAAAACTTTGCTTATCAAAACGGCTGCGCTCTACTTCTGAAAACAAAAATGAAACAGCACGTATTCAAGCGACAGAATTAGAATGGCGTAGAAACTTTTCTGACAACTCTGCAAAACAAATACACAGCATGTTAGCTATGTTTTTGCATATAACATTATTCTGATAGAGCACGGCATATGATCTCATAACTCCATATTGGACCTGATGTTATGTTAGACATTTTCTTTCAGTGAATACTGAAGCACATTGGTACTCGTGCTTTATCGAAACTTCTGAAAAGAATATTAATACTACTATCATTATCGTCGTCGTCGTTGTCGTCGTCATCATCGTCATCATCATCATCATCATCAATTAATCTACACTTCATGGATTAGGTCATTGCACATTCCGGTTTCGTACTTCATTGCACCTTCGAAGAGGTCGATCCACACTCCTCTTTCTTCTTGTATTAGCCTATATTTTTTATCCGTTTCATCATCCATTTGTTTAACGGGGACTTGGCAGGCTGACGGGGATCGAACCACTGTTTTGAGGTGTCAGGGCTGCAGTAATGTACCCAGTTTTTATCACATGTGACATTTCTCGTAATAAATCAATCATCCATGGGATTGGCGATAAGCTGACGACAAATGTTCACCTTACGTTGAGCCTGTTCAGGTGTCATTTCATGAGGTACAGATCTACAACTTCTGTATAATTTTCTAAACATTTTTATGTGTAATGTATTGTACCTTTTGAAGCTCCAACCCTTTTTTTTTATGGATTTTCTTCCAAAACTCTGCGTGTATTCTCAGTATTCCATATTGTAAGTTTTCGAGGACGTTGTAAATCTTTAATGTCTCTTTCTCCATTATTGAAACGCTGAAACCATCGTTTTGTTGCACGATCACTAACAACACCTTCACTCTCGATTTCGCGCGTTCTTCCAACTCGACAGCAGCTTTATAATTTTGTTTCCAGTAGTGTTTTAGAAGGACTCTCTCAAACTTGATCAAATCCATTTTATATTCTTTATAATAACAATTGTCATCTGTGACATGCTCACAATAAGCTATAAGAACCATAGTGACCTATAAATTGCATTGCTGAACTAAAGAAAATAATTAAAATCTTACAGACACCAAACTTGAAAAAGTGAAAGTTTTGCTGTCAGTGGTTAATATAATACAGTGTCTCCCACTCGCTACCGAACCCGGAATTTATTTTAATAATTCCAATACTAATGAAGATATTGCAATGGAATTTAAAGACGACTTACCTCATTCTGCGAGAAATGTGGTGACATCATAACATGCTGCAAGTGCCCGCCATTTGCATTCAGGCAAGATTGAATTCGCCGGACCATATTATCGAATGTCTTCTCTAGGATGTCCGCGTTTATTGCCTCGAACTCTGTGATGATGTTTTCTTTCAAAGCGTCTATGGTTCATGGTTTGTTCTTATAAACTCTGTTTCAGATGTTCCCACAAAAACTAAAAATAAGGTGATGTCAGGTCGGGTGAGCGCAGCGGCCAAAGCCCTTTCGAAATGACACGGTCGCCGAAAAAGGACTGAATTTCGGCCATGCTGGAGACTGATGTGTGGTATGTCGCACCGTCTTATTAGAAATATTCCATTGTGAGCTCCTGGTCGTCCAGTTGTCTTCCAATACACTCGACTAATAAACACATGCCCTTCTAAAGTATACCGATTCATTTCAACTGCACTACTTGTCTTTCTACGAACTGAACTACATTGAGTCGGTTTTCCAATACACTCAAATTACGAATAAACACAATCAACAATCATTACACACGCAAAGCAACAATCACAAATAAGCCAGCGGACAAGCGCATTGTTGCTACTCCAAGTTGCACCACACAACAGTAGTCAATATCTTCATTAGTATTGGAATTATTAAAATAAATTTCGGGTTCGGTAGCGAGTGGAACACACTATATAATAACATTATATTTAATAAAGCCTCACCTGAGCAGATGATAATTAAAGTTTAATATTTTACGGGCGTGATGCGATAACAAGAGTCCACGGAGGAAAGTCTTCACGCGAAAATCTTACCTTAATGAACGAGTGGCATATTACTTTTCTCAAAATCTCTTTCTGACCATCTCATGAACACAGGAATTAAACATTTCAGACACGCCATGTTTAACACATTCTGGCACAACATATTTGTCCTGAGTGACGTCTAGCTGTTTTCCCAGAGTTGACATTGAACTGTCATACATAACTGGACTGACCTGCTGACCACAACCACGTGCTTCATTTCCGATTCACTCACTATACCCAGCGACATTGGGCTACATACCGCGGCTAGTTTAATCTGAAACGTTATTACTTGAAGTTAAGCAGAATATTCGTTCTTTATACATATCACGTCGGTGAAATTCCAATACCCGGAAATATATTTTGAATGGAATAAGAATAAACTTTTATCGCCACTTCTTCGTGTTGTGTCTTTTATAATAGAGAGAAATGGATATTGCTTAATGTTTTAAGGAATATAGACTATTTTATGTAAGGATTATTATTATTATTATTATTATTATTATTATTATTATTATTTACTTACTGGCTTTAAGGAACCCGGAGGTTCATTGCCGCCCTAACATAAGCCCGCCATTGGTCCCTATCCTGAGAAAGATTAATCCAGTCTCTATCGTCATATCCCACCTCCCTCAAATCCATTTTAATATTATCTTCCCTTCTACGTCTCGGCCTCCCCAAAGGTCTTTTTCCCTCCAGTCTCCCAACTAACACTCTATATGCATTTCTGGATTCGCCCATAAGTGCTACATGTCCTGCCCATCTCAAACGTCTGGATTTAATGTTCCTGATTATGTCAGGTGAAGAGTACAAAGCCTGCAGTTTTATTTGAAGGTTTCTGCCGCTCAGAATTGGGTCTAAAACTGAGTAATACATTTTTGTATCGTGATAAATTACATATAGGATAAAGGTTAGTAATATTGTGATACGAGTAATATTGTTATAGTTCTTTTTCAGAATTTATTACAATTTTATTGAGCGAGAGAATGACCGGTTTTGTGCAGAAACTTGTCCACGAACATTCCCGTAATGTGTTGACGCAAAAAACCGATCTTCCTCTCGCTCAGTAAAATTATAATAAATTCTCAAAAATAACTAGGCTATCACAATATTACCAAACTTTACTCTACATAAAATGTTTTTTGACGCAAAAGACCGATCTTCCTCTCGCTCAGTAAAATTGTAATAAATTTTCAAAAAGAACTATCACAATATTACCAACCTTTACCCTACGTATAATGTTTTTTCATACAGTTACTTTGTTCGCACATTCGTATTCATGTTTAGTTAAGAAATGAGTTGCCATGGTCTTCTAAATATTAGCAAAGACAGCATAGGAGTTTGTTACAGTCACAAATCGCACTTCAGCTAAAATATTTCCAAAATAAATTAATATTTTGTGCCATATTTTGTCATCTGTCTCATAGAACAGAACAAAACTCAGCGAATTGTTGTTTTGATCCATTTAGCATGGACCACGCATCCTCAGTGTTGCTTTTACCGCTTCGCTTCGATCTTAGAATTCCTTCCTTACAAGAATAATTACACACTTCAAAGAAATAATTAGTTTCAAGTCCCGAATGCGCAATTGTCCTTGTCGGCTCACACGTTAATCTTCGTCTTCCCCCGGTGATCGAGCCTCTGTTTGATAAAAGCGGTTAGCGATAAACCCAAGTTGGTTTGAAAGCTGTATCTTGGTTTGAAAGTGCATATGATACATCATGGCCTATGTTATTTTGTTTTAAGACTATCGTTTGCACATTACTGTTGATAATGATCACGACCATGTATGGTTCCGTTAGGCTGTAAGTACGTATGCCATGATACTGCGTACTTGCGTACTAGTTTATCAATCATAATGACTAAAGCTCCCTAGTGTTGTGAAGGGACAGGATTTGAAAGCAATTAACATAAAACCTTTATACCCCTTTAAGAATAAACCTTGAATTTTCATAGAGATAACTGGAATTCTACGGAAATACTGAACTTTAATATTAGTGTGTTATAGAATTTGGCAAAATGTTAAAAAAATATTAGGTGAAAATGGTCAGTTCTAAGACCTGTCCTTTAATAATGAATTTATTAAAAACAATAAAAAACAAACTCTCAAACATAAAGGGTCGATTTCTAAAACGAGGTCTACACCACGACCATGGCTTTAAACCGCGTTTGGGTTTATAAAACGAGGTCTCATTCAATTTTTTGAGCCATGGTCTGGATCAGAGACCACGGCTGGGGTAGGTTTAAAACCACGGCTTCATGTATACAAGATGAAGGCAGTAGATCAGCTGGATGATTATCGAAGGCAAATTTGTGTCCTACAAGCATTAAATCCCCGGGTTAGAGTATTGAGGGACAGGAATAATCCTTTCGAAGTATACAACGAAGATAATTTCAGGCGAAGATTTCGGTTTTCAAAGGAATCAACGCAACATTTAGCAAGAATGCTAAATGACAACCTACAGCGACCTAAAGAGTTGAACTGCAATAGTACTTAAGGGGTTAGATACAGCTTATAGCAGTAAACTTTTGGAAATATTAAACATTTTTTTCCTTCGTTACTTTATCTTGTACAATAATGAAAATTAGTTTACTAAAACACTGTCCTTATGCTATATGAAAAAAAAATAAATATTTTTACGATTAAAAAAATGATTTAAATTTTTTCTTTTCAAAATTCAGTTCACTGTGCAGTGAAGAAGCGTTTCCTACATAATTTAAAAACTATCCAACATTCTGTGATGAAATTTTTTGTGTGTATTTATGCATGTCATATCTACAATATGATGCAAGATCACTTATCTACATTTGGTATATTGCCTGATAAAAAATAAATTCACTTTAAAAATGGTCAGATATCAATATTTTCTTATAACACAAAATAAAAAAAAATATTTATTAAGGAATGTAGTTGGAAGAGCTTGATATTGTAAACATGAGTTTCAGCAATAAAATAAAAGAGAGAGAACATGAAAAAGTTAACAAGTTTATGATTTATGAGGGAAAGACTTCATCACTGCAAAGTAAACTGAAACCATTTTGAAGTTAAAAAAAAAAATATAAATTATTTTTTAAATTGTAAAAACATCTTTTCACATACCAGAAGGACAGTGTTTTACACATACCAATTTTCATTATTGTACAAGATACAGTAATGGAGGAAAAAAATGTTAAATATTTCCAAAAATTTTACTGCCGTAAGCTGTACCTAACCCCTTATAGAGGAAAATCCAAGAAATTAGTGTTATGCCGTAAATAATTATAAAAAAAATATCCTACTTCATTATAAGATAAATAATAAAGTGCTTGTATAGTTGATTTACAGTACATTATAATCCCATCACTGACTGAGAGTTTCTGAGTAATATTATCTGCAAGTCTCGTCTACATATCAAAAAACCATTTTCTACCTCACTTCACGAAGAATTTTCGTGAACCGAAACACGAAACCCAGTGAATGAAAAATATTACACGTTTAATTTTATTTTTAAAAGCACTAATTATTTCGAAATCTCTTCGGCATTCAGGTACAATATTTCGGCCATTGGTGGTCTTACAACTCTTTGTGTACCTCGTCACAAAGATTTTGAGTTGTCGAGTAGCAAATAACAGACTTGAGCTCAAATTTACATCTTAGGGAAATAATTTCAATGTTGCCTATTTCTATCTTCAACAAAACAGATATTATAGATAATATAAACATATAATAGCTACGGGATGCCCGCTTTTGAAGGAAGTTGCTATAGTGGGGGGTTTCACTCTACTATAAATCCATCCTCTTCGATATCCCTAGCATAGTCAGCCGAAATGAAACTTGTTCTACTGACGAAGAATAGGCCTATTAGAATTTTTGGAATGCTAATTGTTCAGACTGTATGTGGCAGAATTTTTTTATTAGTCACCTCTTTTCTGGCAATTGCAAAGCTTGTCCAAATTCAACCTTTCCCTGCAGAAAGCTTACGTCTTTATTCTCTGGAACCCTGACTTGGTGTATAGTCACGATGAAATCGTTACTTCGGCTCGTGAGTAGTGTAAAACTGTCATTTTGTTACTATGTTTTTATGAACAGTAACTAAGATTGCGAATCTGATGTGAATTATCGGAATTGAAACACTATCCGCACTTCCGTAATGTCTGTATGTCTTCCTCCTTATTATCATAATACACAATTAAATTGCAAGGGAGACGCTACTGTGCGTCCGTAGATATCAGATGTCTGGTGCGTGTACTAACATACTCTCGGTCACGTACCTGAATTTCATTATACGCCCTTGGTAGTGTTTAGACTATAGGGTGTAAGAAGTCAGATTTAGCAAGCAGTTTGGTAAGTACTGTCGGTGACTCGGGAGAAGACGTGAGCGGACTGAGGAGGAAGGGATGTGAACAGATAACGTACGACAACTGCAGTAAGCGGAAACATTAGGTCTCCTTCTGTTCAACTTAGCTTTAATTTCCATACGCATTGTTACTCATGTTTCCTGCACGAGTAATAACCTGGCTACTGGGATGCTTATCTGAGCGATGTTTATAATAAAGAAGGTCACATTCTTTCCGCTCGTCTTCTGAGTAACGGACAGTAGCCTATTAAATGTTGTGAATAAACTGAAATCATTCTCGTGCTGTGTGACAGACTCCATATTTACTAGAAGTCAATTACAAATGTACTTTTTGCACTGCGACTTACCTTCCAAAAATTATTTATATGTATCATCTGCCTATGCGACCTCCCTAATGGGTCATGCGTAAACGCCGTAGATAACTTTGCCCTGTCTCGAATTTGCCCTTGGTGCAGCACATAAAGTTGATTACTTTGCATTATTATTATTATTATTATTATTATCATTATTATTATTGTTGTTGTTGTTGTTGTTGAAATTGATGACAAATTTCAGGATATACATGCTGTGAAAGGTCTACGTGGAAATATTTTTAGAATTAATCGAGTATGATACTGTATATGGTACAACATTAAGTAAAAAATTTCTGTGGTCGAAGGTTTTTAGACATGAAAAAAGTAGCATGTTTTTAGGCAAATCTAGTCTTTCAGGTTAAGCTTCCTGTAAAGCAGATTTAAATAATTTCAAGGGAAAAATTGTTCCGGGGCCGGGTATCGATCCCGGGACCTCTGGTTGAACGTACCAGCGCTCGGGTAGAGTTCCCGGGTAGCTCAGTTTGGAGAGCGCTGGTACGTTCAACCAGAGGTCCCGGGATCGATACCCGGCCCCGGAAGAATTTTTCCCTTGAAATTATTTAAATTTGCTTTACAGGAAGCTTCGCCTGAAAGACTAGATTTGCATAATATATGTCACTGTGTACGTTAACAGAAAACCACAATTCCAAGTCACACAGAGTTTGTGTGCACTCGATGTGGGTCCCTGGCGTTTCGTCAGCCCACGCGAGTTGTGTGGATATAAAGGGAAAAGTTGAGACGGTGTCGGGTGGAGTTCCCGGGTAGCTCAGTTGGGAGAGCGCTGGTACGTTCAACCAGAGGTCCTGGGATCGATACCTGGCCCCGGAACAATTTTTCCCTTGAAATTATTCAGCATGTTTTTAGATTTGTTAATGCAGAATTTCACCACTGTAGAGTAACGGTTAGCATGGCTGACCGTGAAACGAGCAGGTCAGGGTTCAAATCTTGGTTGGGATAAGGATGAGGTTTTTCCGGGGTTTTCTCTCGACTTTCGATGCTGGATCCTGGACTCATTTCGCTGTCATTACGACCTTCATTTCACTCAGATCAGTAGCAGCTGGTGGTCAAAATAATGAATGTGCTACAATTTAAGAGATATTTAAGGGAGAGAGGAACTATTAAACAAAATTATATATATATATATATATATATATATATATATATATATATATATATATATATATATATCGGCCTACTGTATACACTTATAGGTATGTATATCTCATAATTTGAGACTAGCCTAGTGACGAAATATGAAGTCCATACGACGTTCCTTCCTACTGCAGAACTTGTCAATTACCCTTGTGTTAAACTCTCCATCTTGGACATCATACTCTTTTCTATTGACAGTATTGCAAGAGCAATGAGACGATCTTAGGACATAGTGTACCTTAACAATGTTTTTATGCGTTTCAAGCAAGAAAAACATCTTTCTGGCTTAGCAGTGGACATTGGTGTTGTAACCAAAATATTTAACAGCTTCGTTACTACACAGAATGGATACTGTAAATTTTTGGAGACTATTGTATTGTAACAATTGAACAGCTCCATCTATAGTTCGGATGTCTGGTCTTCCCTACAGAATTCCAAGTTGTGTCCTTAACACTCTTTTGTTCAGCTGTTGAGAGCAACTTCAATCGCGTTCAGGAAAATTATGCGAAAAATTGTCAAAAATTTGCTGTTTAACAATTTTGTTTCGTCTAGGTAGCTTAAAGACTGGAAATGTGAGTAGCTTCCTGAATTATATGGTCACATACTTCCTTGACTTCAATTTTCTGGGATTCCATTTTCCGTCGCTTGCTGGCTGATTCAGAAGGAACCTCAGATAAACAGGTAGATGGCAGCAGCAGTCGGACATTTGAACTACCAAATATATTGTAAGTAGTTCTGAGTTCTTCCACAAACAAACTTTCTTCCGTTACGCTTTACTTTTGCAATCTCCAAGCTGTATCGTGCTGAAGATGACTACAGCACTTTCCCGCGCAGAAATATCCAATCAGAGCAGTGATTTCAGCTTCGCACATGCGCATAATTGCCTACATTCTCGTGTGGAGTTCTGAGTAGCACAACGAACTCCCTGAGACACCAAAGAGCGAAGACTAAAGAGACTATAACGCGTCTTGAAAATAATCACAGGAAATTGTCAAATTATAGATCAAATACTATGGTGTTACAAATATTTATTTGAGCAAAAATTATTATTGTGCTGTAGCACTGTAACACATAAGGACGGGTCGCCCCTGACTCAGACGCTAGATAACCATGGCAGTTAATAAAGCGTCGTAAAACAAACTAATTAAAATACTTGCAGGTATAGATGGTAGAGAGTCTGTGACTGAGTGAATTCTTGGACACATTGGTGTCCTAATGAAAAGAGTCATGCTGTGACCAGAAAATATACTTAATTCTGTGTTATTTTATTAGACTTTGTCACATATTTGCCTCTGATGTATTGAATTGGGTGGGATCAGAACACATGGGAAAATTTTTTTCGACTGGCTTATCGCCAGCCGGATTTTACATGCTTCCTTGTAACATGTTGCACTACTAATTAAGCTGATTGGTCACGTTTCTATCATGAGCGAAATAAATACTAAATATTGATCCGATTGGACCCGAATATTTTTGTACTGTGAATCCCGAGTGTTTGACTGCGCTTATCACATCGCAAGTGTGACTTGTATTTCTTGTCGGTGCTCGGATGTACAGCATTCAATTACAGATGCAATTAGGTCCGTTCCTCGACTCGTTACCTTCAAATTTCCTATTCCTCTTAATCTTCTGGCTCCTCATAAGATTTCTACGATGTCCCAGGGCTACTCCCTGTACCGCACTGCCTCGCACGTCTTGTCTGACAAAGTGCGCTGCGGGCAACTCCAAATACCTCTGTGAACAATGTGTACGTACTCGTCCTAACGCTATCGGCCGTCCTATTGTCTTCTACTTCATCTTATGCAGTCATTTCACCGTAAAGTGAACTGTAATTATAATCCCAATATTATTCCCTTTTATCTAGTATAATAATTTCACACGCGTACATGAGATATTCCGAAAGTAATGGGACTCATGAAGTCGAAACTGTCTGCATATCGTCGGCTTAGCCTATTTCTAAAACCCCGTAAGTCCAATTTTTCCCAATGTCGAAATCTGTGTTATATTTTCAAAATGCGCCTGCCAATAACACCTCGTTACTGTGCAGGTCTTTCTATACTTTATAAATAACAAATGCATAATAGCTGTTAGCTGGGATATAAAAAGAATAATAAGTTATTGTGCTCTTTTATACAATTTCCTCAAATGCAGTGACGAAGTTTTATAAGCCAATGATATACTATAGGAACTTTTTTATATCGTACAACCTCTAATTGTAGGCTATAGTATATCAATACTTTAACGAGTACTTGCTTTTGAATCTAAGCACCGCGAGTTCAAGCCCGGGTTAGGGTGATTGTTTTTTAAGCGGAAGTGTTATTGTTAACTAATGCTGAGTTCTTGGCAGTAAGGCCATTAACTATTGTTCACCAATATTCCTCTCACACACAATGGATTTAGAGGAAAGGGCTGGACATCGCTCAACATGATTCTGATGCATTTCTTCCTGAAGATTACACAATGGACAAAGTGATGAAGAAATAATTCCAATTTTGTTCAAGTGTTTTGACAAATAGATATGTCCTGAATTATTTTTCCTACTCCTTTATTAATTTGTTTACCTTTTTATTTGAAGTAATGGAAAGAGTGCAATTGCACATTTCCTGGATACTTAGGAATTATATTTTGTTGTTCATTGAGACACTCCCATTTGTATTATTTCAAATTTCGTCGAAATGATACAGTGTGGTATTATATCTTGATATATTGAATTGATTAATCTTTTAATTGTTGGGAATGATAAAGTTACCATGGGGTTTTGTAAGATTTTACTTCTCTTCTTAGCAAGAAGTTTAGGAAGGAGTAGTGAAGATCTTTCCATAACCTCTCCTACGCAATTCCCATCCTTACTTTCCCGTAGTGCAACCTGTTTTTAACAAACATAGCTCTGGGGATTGAGTCAGAGCGGTGTAACTATTCCATAAGAATGGAGGAAATGCTATTTCAACATGCGGACCTGCCTTGGCATGCATAAGCGTCCCCTAAATGAAAAGGGGATATGGTCGGTGGAGTTGTCTGACAATCATCCCAGCTCTTTTGGACCCTCTAACAAACGGCAAGTATGGTCCACAAACAGTTTGGGGGTTGCATGTAGGTGATACAACTGCCACAATATGAAAATATGGTGCCTACGTTACGTATTTTGTTAGTACATAACCCACCAAATTCTAAATGTGGCTTTAATTGAATGGGAAAATCTAGCTGTCAGCTTACCACATATTAAATAATGGTAAAAGTGGATGTCTTTAGACACTATGAAGGCGGCATGGAGATAGAGCCCCATGCTTTCATCACCTTGACGTTAGAATGAGTTTGTGTGGTCAACACTACGCTCCAACCACCTTTAACACCCCTGGGGAGACCTGATGCTGAATTTGATAGGACACCTAAGTTGTTACGGAAGTGTTGGCAACGAAAAAAAAAAAATCCGTCTCCGACCGGGATTGAACTCGAACCTTCCAGCCTTAGCCAGTTGCTCTACCAGCTGGGCTGTTCGCCCACGACTACATGTTAAGGCTCATTATTTATGGGTAAAGATAAATGAAGTCAAAATCATATGTTAAGATCCATATATTCGTTCTCAAATACTAGTAACAAATGCTTTCACAATAACGATTGTGGAGCCCTCAGATAAATGGGTCGCCAAGGTAAAGTAACATCAAACACTTTTTTCTTGCATTTTAACTACGTCCTGATTCTACCTATGCAGTGTAAAATATCACCATGTCAACTAAAACTTACGATTAAGCAAAGCCTGCATGGTATAGTCAAAAAAACAAGGTACAATAAAAATGTAAGGAAACATTTTTTTATGTTGCTATGCGTAAATGAAAAACGGGTATCACTTAAGCCGAGACCTTTTGGGAAGATGTAGTGATCTATTCATGATGGTTGTGGAGTAAAATATTGATAACCCATAATTCTTCTTGAAGGGAGGTAGCCGCACTACCTATATACTTTGCTATGGATAAGTCCCGGATTTTAAGAATTTTATAAACATAAACATAGACTTTTTTAGCGCGGGCTTTCGGTGGATTATCAGCGTTTTTCGTATTCATAAACCAGTGATAGCGATAAGATATGATTTGAATTGTGTACTAGTAACCAGTGGATAGCCGGGGCTAGCTTAGTACGCTCGTAGCGCGTGCTGCGAAATGTCTATGAATACCACCCAAAACGATTAACAAAGACAAAGGTTAAAATGGATGGAACAGGTCCCAGGAGATGGGATGATTGCGATAAGCCATATCGGTGAAGTTGATTATTGTTATTTCTCACTAAAGTAGGTCTACATGAAATGATTAAAAATCGCTGATTCAATCCCAACGACATTATAACTTCAGCAGCACTTCAAGTAACTTCTGTGAGTGTGTAGTATTTGTCTCCTTATTTGTTTTGTTGATCAGTTACGCGAAGGACATTTCATACACAGGAAGTAAGTAATATATGTTCATTATTTGTTTCGATCTTAACAGTTAAGGCTAGAGTCTCTCAATTAGGGCAACATGAAAGAAGTAATACAATTTCTTCAGATCACCATAACATATTCTAATATTACAATAGAAATGCACTTTCTGTAAGCCCTAAAATATTTTGAAATACACAATGTAAACGTCTTTGAAACAGTGTACCTTGTTTGTAGAGGAAGTGTTACAAATATGGAATACCATTTTGTTTTTTCGTTTTGGAACCTACCTGTTTTGAATACTGAACATAAAGTATCGTCCTGTTTATTGCTGAATATCCTTGTGAATGGTATACCGGACTTAGAAGTTCGTAAGATATTATAAAATGTTCGAAAAAAATAATAATTTCCTCAAAATCTAACATATTTCCTTGATAGAAATAGGTACAAATATGGAATACTATTAACAAGTTACAAGATTAACAAAATTACAGTCAAAATGGCCTCTACTAAGAAAAGCACGGAACAAGCATTCATCATCTTCATTAGAAGATGTTTTCCCAACCGTAATACTGAATCCAGATGAATCGTCCCTCACGTCTTTTCTCGAATTTGTTTTATGGCTGCTTGCATTGCCTTTTCATTCCACTGTTTTCTAAGTTTGTTGGAAGGTAAGGTTTTCCCTCTTCGTACAGATGCCAACACTAGTAACGAAACAGAAAATCAGGGTATAAAGATGGAATACTAGTAATACTAGTCTTTCATATTAGTGGCACACTGATGTTGTAAGACATAACCTCAAAACATCATAATTTAAAACGGAATCAATTAAATATACATTCCTTTGAACGTAGACATTATTTCTCTTTAAGAATATATATTATTAAAATTTAAAAAATTGAGGAATAATGTATATTCAAGGAAAAAGACTTACCGCCAAAATTTTCACTTTCCTCGAAAACGTAATAATGATGAACGTTTTGACATTTCAACTTCTAACTGCAAACTAACACATTCCCGCGAAAGAGAATATCAGTACTTAGTAATTTGGAAAAATTGCGCTAGAATAGCCTACAACACGTCTCAGATCGTATATTACATTATTTAATATTTGTAACACTTCCTCTATGACATAATATTTGAAATTGTCATATCGCTGAAGGGGAAGAAACCGATATGGTAGGAAATTGCAGGTTACAGTTCTTAAATTAAATTAAGTTTTTCATCTTTGAATTTCACTGATGTTCTATTATATTCACTCACAACATCCAGATATGGTTCACCTTTCTGCAATTATAATAGTTTCGCAGATTTGAATTTATTTTCTAAAGTGACATGCAAAGCGTAGATGTTAATAGGCGATGACGTTTGGTAGAGAAATTTTCATATTAATCCTAATTTTGATCCAAGAAAATCACCGGGGATTAATCGGCACGTGGACGACACAAAGACGGCTAATATTGCTTTTGACCGCAATTAATGGAATGTCGTAAAGTTTCTTGGTATTGCTACAAACTTAGCACGACATAGGACGTCGAACCTTTCTTCTCTTGTACTTTGAATTTATTTGTCCTAAAAATTCATCGCTTTCAATCAGATTTGAACTTGTAATACTTCGACTCAAAGGAAGTCACATTAATCAGTGTACTGCGGAGGCTGGCTTCTTTCATAAATGCTTATCTAGTGAATTTTAATTCGATTAAGAGCATTAAATAGTTACTATTGTGAAACATCCTATAAGATTTATTGAAGACTCATAATTGAATCAACAAATGACATCATCTTCGACAAATAACACAGTTGCGGCAGCATTTCCAGGGTTGTGCCTGTGAGATATATTGAAACGCGTTTCTCTCAGACATACTGTCTTCAAAATAAGTAGTGAATGTTTGAAATATAGAACTTCTCATTATTGTGTTCGTGATATTGGCAGATGCAGACTTGTTGGAAAGATTGGATTTTCCAAGAATGTCTTTGACAACCGTAATTCATAGTACTTTTGACTGTTAATGAAAAGTTATGTTAAAGGGAAATGAACATTTAAAAATTATGATCTGTTCAGAGAATATCTTGAATCCTTTGAGTGGTATCGCTTAAGCAATTCTGTGAATTGAAAGAAATATTTTGGTTTCTTCAGTCATGCTTTGAGATATTTTCTCAACGTTCGGAACTAATTGCGAATTCAAACCAGTCAAGCTTAACAGATTTAACATAATAGTGGAATATATTCCAGGAATTTAGCAGTACAATCCTGAGGATGGACCTATAAATAGCTCCGATACGTTGGAGGAAAAAGTAAGCACACAATTGAAACTAATATATCATTCCTAGCACGGTGTAAGCGAGAACTGTCGTATAATTCTCCGAAATGCTAATATCTGTGTCATTTATATATCCTGATAGAAAATACAAAATTAACAATAATTGGGTTACATGATATCATTAACTCAGGACAGCACATATTGAACATTTGAAGTCAAAATCTTAAGAAAATTATTATTTTAAACCCATCTTCACTCACGATACAGATCCTGCACCGAAATTACTTAATTTTATCAACGAATTGACAGAAGGATCAGAATTAATGAAACTTTGATATTACCTTGCATTACATCACTTTCTGTTGGCAACATTAAGAAAGCATGGTATGTCTACCGTCGATGCTTCTCAGTGGTTGTATGTGGATACATATTTTATCTTCACTAACTTGCATTAAGAAGATACTAAATAGAAATCCTGTTTCCAGCGAGGACATGGCAGGCCTAAGCTTAGATGAAGAAATGGAGTAGAACACGACCTGAGGAGAAGAGGCTGGGCTGTAGGAATTGGAGGGTGGTAGAGTGTGTTCAGCTTCATCGAGTGCAGTTTTGCGTTTAAACAAGTCAGCAGCTGGAAAGACAAGACTTGGGCCAAATATTGATATGCGCGACAGACCATGATATTTATTCTATAGCGGCCTACAAAAGGGAGGAAGTGTTTCTCTCTGTGATTTTGGTATTACTTGATTGTGAGGCAGGCATTGGTAGGCCTATGCGCAGATGACGTCATCATCTCCTCTGTAGCGGCCGGCGGAACGGAGAAAGTGCCTTCCCGTCTGCGCATATTTAGCTCAAGTGGAGTCTTCCCAAATACATTCCAAGACAGGAAAAAATGGCGAAATTTGTTAGAGACACTAGGACCCACATCAGTAGTAGCACCGAT
Organism: Periplaneta americana; assembly: GCF_040183065.1. Classification (NCBI taxonomy): domain Eukaryota; kingdom Metazoa; phylum Arthropoda; class Insecta; order Blattodea; family Blattidae; genus Periplaneta; species Periplaneta americana. The sequence goes on along the minus strand of NC_091125.1, from coordinate 47,247,548 downwards.
GATGATTTATTATGATGATGATGATGATGATTATTATTATTATTATTATTATTATTATTATTATACTTGGCTGTGTAACGACGCTATATAATCAACTGGGTTATTTAGCGTCGATGAAATTTCTGATAGCGAGATGGATTTGGCGAGATGAGGCCGAGGATTCGCGGTAGTTTACCTGATATTCACCTTATGGTTGGCAAAATCTCGGAAAAACCCAACCAGGTAATCAGCTCAAGAGGGAATCGAACTCAGGTCCCAGCGCAACTCTGGGTCAGCAGGCAAACGCGCTACCTTCTGAGCCACGCCGGTGGTTTAGAGAGGAAAAATCAACTTTGCCAATTTAAGAATTAAAAGAAATCTGTGTCATTATAGAGACCGTAATGTTAATACTGTTCTAATTTGTAATTTATAGACTGTAGAACTACGTTCTTCATAATACACTGCACTACGTCACTCATGCGATACTGTTAAATAAGTTCTTCATGTGACGAAAATTTTACAATAGCACGTTTAATATGAAGTAGACTTATAAAAAAGATTAGCAAGCAACAATTCAGGTCTTATATGCTTTCTTATCTCGTACATAATATTATTTAACGTTCTGTTTAAGGACGCTCGATACTAATCGACGCAGCAAACTCATTATAATTAAAAAAAAAATGGACCTAGGAACACATTACGCATAGACTTTCATTAATACCCTAAGATACGAGGGTTACTCAAAAAGTAATGCACAACATTTATTTAAAAATATTTTTATCTACAGCTTTGCTATTTTCACAGAATATAGATACATCCTTTAGGAACAAAATGTCACTTTTCCACATAATCCCCGTCCCTTTCAACTGCCTTACGCCACCTTGGAATGAGGGCCTGTATACCTGCACGGCAAAAGTCAGAACCAACACATCTGAGCCACTCTTTAGCAGCGTGCATGAGGGAGTCGTCATCTTTAAACCTCGTTCCGCGAAGGGATTTCTTCAGTTTACCAAAGCTATGGTAATAGCATTGTGACAGATCAAGACTGTAAGGCGAATATTTCAGCGTTGTCCATCCAAGTTTTCTGTTCTGGTTTGTGGTCTTGTGAGTGATATCTGGCCGTGCGTTGTCATGCAATAGCAGAACATCCTGCTTCTCCCGATATGGTCGGACATGACTCAATCGAGCTTGAAGTTTCTTGAGAGTTGCCGCAACGTGTCAGAATTAATGGTGGTTCCGTGTGGCATGATGTTCACAAACAAGAGTCCTTCTGAATCGGAAAACACTGAAGGCGCAGTTTTGAATTTTTTTTCTTTGGTGAATTTGCATGATGCCACTCCATTGTCTGCCTCTTTGTCTCCGGTTCAAAACGGTGGAGCCATGTTTCATCTCCTGTCACAATTCTTGCAAGAAAGTCGTCTCCACCATTGTCATATTGGTCCAAAAGGTCTCTGCACATTGTGTTTCGGGTTTCTTTGTGGGCTTCTGTCAACATCCTCGGAACCCACCTGGCACAAACCTTTTTAACCCCAACTGTTTCAATATTCTGCACACAATTACTTTTCGTATTCCAACTTGGAGTGACAATTCTTTCACTGTTACGCGTTTGTCAGCAACAACCATGTTGTTAACGCTCTGCACATTGTAAGGACTTCGTGCAGTGCAGGGTCTGCCACTGCGAGGAGTATCCCGAATATTGGCGTGCCCCTTTTCACAGATAATCTGCTTGCCCCGACTAATCGTACTGCGATCGACAGCTGCAACTCCATACGCCTTTTTCAACCTCTTGTGAATGTTTCTCACTGTCTCGTTTTCACAGCACAGGAACTCGATAACAGCACGTTGTTTCTGTCGAATTTCAAGTACAGCAGCCATCTTGAAGGAGTGCTATCATGGCCCCCTCATGGTAACGACTTAAATTAAATTTGAATACAAGCGGGAAAGATGTATCTACGACCTCCATAAATTGCAAAGGTGTAGAATAATAAAAAAAAAAAATGTGCATTACTTTTGACGTGACCCTCGTACTAGTAACCCAGAGCTTCTAAAATTGCAGCCTTAATGTACAGGACTATCAGAACTATCCTTAATTTGTTAGTCCACTCAAGAAAAATGAAAGAATTCAGGAAATTTGGTTGATTGATTGTCAACACCTCATATAATCAATTATGACTTGTCTAAACTCTATTTTGGCGGTGTGACAATTTTATATCCTGAGATGGACGGAATTCATTAAAGTGATTACAGAACGATAGGTGTGAATGATTACTAGCTGCGTTGAGTTTTGATATAAGAAATATCGTTCGATTTTGCTTGTGAATCTCTTATTTGAATGTACAGTCTCCGAGTCTTACTTCCCACCTGAAGAAAGTCAAACCAAGGAACTAAGTACTTTTATCTTTCTCAAAAGTGCACGAAACTCAAATCTATGACGAGTATGTTCGAGGGCGACAGTATGTAAATATAAACTTAACACTTCTACGAATTTTTTAAATGCAATGCATGAAAAGGACAGGTCATCTCAAGTATAGAGGTCGTTCTGTGTGAATTCCCATTTTACTACCATATTATTAATAAGTATTGGCGATCACGTTGGTTAAAACATCACGATCTCCAAACATTCGGAATAGTTCCTCTTCGTGTAAACTCTCAAATGCTGTATGTTGCAAAGCCTAGACATTTGCCATTTATCTATTCCTCTTTTTCCCCTTACTTTTATATTTTATAAGTTGAGGTATATCATAATTGTTATTTCGAAGAATGTGTCCTAGGTATGCTATTTTCACTGCGTTTTATATTTACTAACAGTCGCCGCTCTTTGCCATATGCCGAAGGACTTCATCGATGTGTATGTAGGGTATCCATGGGATTCTAACTCATGTATACTCTCATCTCAGATCCTTCAATTCGTCTCGGCTGTTGTAAAGCCAACTTTGCTATCCCATAGAGTAAAATTGACCAGGTGCAACATTGTTCTTTTCTGTTTCTTAATGACAGATGAACCTCTGAATGAGGTTCTGGCTTATATGAGCCGTTCAGAGCAAAAGTGGTGTAAGTCAAAATTGGATAATGAGGTTTAAAGTAAAAATTCTGTAAAATACAGCGCAAAGTAGCATTTAATATGTCGTTCTTGCTATCCACTGACCACTAATAGTTTAAATAAAGTGAATATTAATTGCAACTTTGCGCTGTATTTTACAGAATGTTTACTTCAACCATCATTACCCATTTTTGACTTACACCACTTCTGATCTGAACGGCTCATATGTATCTCTGTTAACAGGCAGTACATCCCACTTGGCGATGTGTGTCAGAGGAAGAACAATTGTTTGTATACATCTGAAGTCTGATTAGTGTAACATGTAGCTAATTGGCAATGTATACAATGGAGGGAGAAAGGAACTGGCCGGCCTACCCCATTATCTCCTGGCCTAGTTGCCTCATAAGTGGTGCTTTTTGGTATCAGTTGTGAAGTTCAGACCTGTCTTCGGGCATTTGACTAAACGACAATGACAGATGGAGACTGGTTATCGAAAAGTGGTCATCATTTAAAAAAATGCTGCTCTAGCTTGTTCACTTCGGTATCGTGTGTCAGGTGTTGGATAATCTAACTTATAATTTATCCAGCAACCTAATATTTGAACTGTGCAAGAGTTTCTGTCTGTATATTTACAGCATTTTTCATTACAGAGTTATTAAAGTTGGTTTTGAGTAACTAATTAAAATAGCTATATGTACCTATATAAACATACAAACTGAGATGTGTGGCACGAACACGAGCTTCCTTTGAAAGAGAAATGTAATAAAAGTGATGTGTACGTTACGGAGCACATTTTTGGCGGTAGTTCATTTGATATTGGTGCAAATTAGTAAAATAACACCCTATTTCGTAGAAAATCAAGTTCATTGATTGAACGAATATATTATTCTTAGGCTTCTTTGTTTTAATAACTTGGTGTGCACCATATTAGTTAGCAAATGCAGGTGACGTGAGTGCGATTAGCAAGTGGAGATTTAACCTTCTCTAGCCATCGATGTAGTTTAGGCATTATAAGCGTTTTCTTATTGATCCGAAGCTGCTTTCGGGAGTGAGTTCAATTCCCCCTTGGGCTCATTACCTGGTTGAACTTTTTCCCAAGATTTTCCCCAACTGTAAGAAGAATATCAGGTAATCTCATGACGGGTCCTCGACCTCATCTCGCCAAATCCTTTTTCCATTGCCAATTCTATTAATGTTAAACAAATACCTAACCTAGTTGATACAGTGTCGTTAAATAATCCACTAAAAGCATTATATTTTTTATGTTGTGTTTACTCAGGTTTTTTATAAAGTGATGTCCTGGCATCATTTTGAGAATATGGCCAGTTAATTTTTTACTTATGAATGTCCATATTTGTTTATAATAGGGTGTAATGAAAAAAGTGGACAGAACTTCAGGTATAGATTCCTTACATGTATAGAACTGGAAAAAAAGATTATATCAATATAATCCAGAAACGCTTTGTTTCTGAGTAGGGCTTGCAAGTACAGTCATAATGCACTCCAGTACTTTGTTTGCTGGAATTATGGTGCATCCTGTTTGCATTTTCTTATATGAACTGTTCAAAATGTCCACTACCTGCCTAAATACAGGCCACAGTTCGTCAACTCCGAATACGCTTGCCCTCCAAGCTCACCAGATCTCAACTCATTGTACTTCTTTCTGTGGGGTGCTTGAAGTCATTGATGTATTCGACTGCTGTGGATAATGCTGGAACTCTCCGTCAGCAGATTCTACACGTCTGCCAGACAAAAATTATGCCAGGAATTTGGGAGTATGTTCGGATCTCCATTAGACGACGATCTGCGGTCTATATTCAGGTAGGAGATAGAAATTTTGAATAGTTCATCTAAGGAAATGTGAACAGATTGCATCGTAACAATTCCGGCAAACAAACGTTCTAGAGTACACTATGACCATACTTGCAAGTCCTACTCAGAAACAAACCATTTCCGAACCCATACTGATATAACCATTTTTTCCTCTGTCTACGTAACAGCAGTGATCGGGATTTCGTGATTCGCAAATCAACCCCTTAATACACAAAGTGGAGGGGTAAGGCATGATCCCCCTCCTCTTGTTCATTCAATATTAAGCAGTTTGAGTATCCTCTCCCTCCTACTGTCCCTTTACAGTGTATTGCGGGCTGTATTTTTATATGACGTAATCTTTGCCGAACACTGCATAAGAGGAATCCATACCTGAAGTTTTGCCCACTTTTTTTTTCGTTATACCTTGTAATGGCCATATGAGTGGGACGGAACGGAACTGCTGCTTATGAGATGATGATGATAATAATAATAATAATAATAATAATAATAATAATAATAATAATAATAATACCTATGTCATTTTAGCTATATCGTGTAAATTACTCTTTTGCACGATAGTGTGTTTTTTCGTCGTTACAGCAAACGGCCGCCAGGATTGAATGTTGATTGTATTGAATTTATAGTTGCCAACCTAGATAAGTATGTTGAAATATTACAAATAACTGCTCTAGAGTTGTAATGAAAACCACTGCCTTCTATGTATGCTACAGTCCTACAATGCATGTAAAATTCATACGCAAAAGGTAGTGTTAATTAATGTAGGATGCATTATACGAAACAAATCGCTGCATGTGAAATGTACTGGACTTTATTTAAACAATCCAAACTTCACTTAACAAAAAAATAATGATAATGAAATTATTCCAATTCAACACGAAATATTACAAGCACCTGAATCATTTTTACTCCATCACATTGAAGTTGATGTGAAGTTTGTACGTTGGCCAGACTGCTAACCTTCAGTTAGCTGTTCATAGTGTAATGTATAGTAATGACAAAAAAAAACTGGACCGACCCTTGTAGCTGATTTCAGAGCCTTGTTCACTCCAGAGCACTTTAGACTGTTAACTAAGATTTTCGTGGTTCGAATCCTGCTCGGGAAGGAAACTTTTTTTTTTTTTTTTTTTTTCCTTATTCAGATTTATTCCCAATACTTTTCGATTGCATCGATATTTTACTACTTAATTAACTTATTATTCCCAGAACATGAATTTTACCAGCAATCGAAAAGTATTGGGAATAAATTTGAATAACTCGTTTTTCAAACTTTTCCACGATTTTGTGAAAAACACGTTCCAACCGTGTAACTTATATACACGAGTAGTTATGGCCTGAGTGAAAACTTTTGTACTTAGTGTGTTCTTTTGAAATGGAATTACATTTGTTGAATAAAGAAAATAGCACCATGCAATTTGTCTGTCACAACTTTGTAAGATGTAATAGTAATATGCGTTGCAAGAGCGGTATGTTGAAGTTTTCATGTTCGAGGAAAAGTTTGAAAAAGCGAAACGTAGTTGAGCTTTTTTAATTTCCGAGAATTGAAAGAAAACATACCGCTCGTGTATCGTACATTATTTTGTGCGAAGATCGTTTATTACATACCTGAAAGAGGAATTTCTAATTAGTTGCAATGAAATCTCCATCTTGGTTTCTGTTCAATGACGGCAAATTTGCAAAACAAAAATATCTATCTTCAACATTGTTGCTTTAAAATGTTTTCTGTGTTTACTATACTCCAGGAGGCCGTGATATACGTCTGTCTTTTTTTTCCTCCCCAGTCTATAAATGCGAACTTAAAACAAACGGTAAGGTTATGTAATGATCAGGGAACGGATTTATATGGACTAAAAATATATGAAATATGTAAATATATATGTAGTTATTTTTACCAAAATATGGAATTAAATATGGATTTTTACCAAAATATGGAATTAAATATGGACTTAAAATTATAAAAAAATGACTATGTACGTTAAATATTGGTACATTTTAATCAAACTAAACAAAAAATATAATGGACGTACCTTATCTTCCAATGTAGTTTCAACAAAACACAATTTTTATTGTCTGTTACCATAACAATAGGTTACAAACATTTCTTTCAAGTGCTGAAAAGTGAATCTTCTTCTATTGTCTCTGAGGATAGATTTATACTGACTAAAAGAGCGTTCGACGTCACAAGAAGTAACTGGTACATAATTCAATTTCACAATGTCTGCTGGGGATAAGTCCAAGTTAATCTTCACTGTTGATTCACCACTCATCACAGCAACAACCTTTTGTAGTTCTTCATATCCAGGGTTTTTTGAAAGTACAGTGTCCACCTTAGCTCTTACTGCATCTGCAACTTTACCTCTACCACGATTCAGTTGTTCCACAGTACTATTTATAATTTCAAAACTTTCAGATAGTGAAAGGTGCCTATTTTGGAGACTTTTGAGCGTTTTTATGATGCATGAAAATGTATGCTGAATGTGAGCTAAGTCATTCTTCACACTTATGTCACAGGTAACTGTTTTCGCAGTATCAATTGAGACTGCATCTTCAGAGTCCAATGCAAGGAGAACATTGTTAATAGAGTCTATATGTTCGGCATAATATTCAACTGCTTCTAGCCATGTACGCCATCTAGTTAAAATTGGCTTTGGTGGCAATGGAATTTCAGGGTACATTTCTTTCAACACGTTAACTCTACTGGGAGCTTTGAGAAATACTTTTTTCACTGATGAAATCAACAAATCTACTTTAGGGAAATTGTCTCTGACCACTTCTGCCACACGATGAAATGCATGCGCCACACAAGTAAAATGAGTCAATTTAGGATATACAACAGATAATGCTTGTCCAGCTTTGACCATATAAGGGGCAGCATCGCTAATAAAGAATAACACATTATCGTACATAATACCCTTTGGCCACAGGATACCCATAGCTTCGTTGAACAGTTTAACTATAGTTTTGTTATTGCACTTTTCTAGAACATCACAATGTAAAAGAATTCGTTCAGAATATTGTTCACTTAACAAACCGATAACTACATTACCAACAAGTCTACCTTCTTTGTCGGGAGTCTCATCAATGGAAACCCAAATTGAACTATCTTTAATTTCATCTCTTATCTTCTGTATTGTCTCATCGTAGATGGATGGAGCATACGTCTTCCTAAGTGTTGACTCATCCGGGATTGTATGTTGAGTATATTTTTCAAGGAATTCCCTGAAGACCTTATTCTTTAGTTTGTAGAGAGGAATATCAGCAGAGATGAGAGAACGGCACAGGTCGATGTTAAACTCAGATCTTACATTCGATGTTGTTGGTTGTGTTAAAAACAATTGTCTCTGCTTGGAATTTAGTTGTTTGTTGGCCTGATGTTTACTAGTTGTAATGTGTTGTTGCACCAGGAACTTTTGTGTAGATGATACTGCACACTGACACAAATTACAAAATAATATTTTATTGTCAGTTGATAAACCATCTTCTTTAAATTCTGAAATGTAACTTGTTAGTTTTGATTTTAAATTGACTGAATGACGTACTTTTGGCATATTTACCGTCTTTATAGTATGATTTACAAAACTGAACCTATGTGTACTCTGACTGGCATTTAACTGTTGAGCTGCACAACTGAAGTCTGTTAAAAATTTTAAATTAAATTAATACAGTTTTGTAACTTACTTTCCCATTGTTGATAGGACTGCTAATTTTCAAATAACTCTGATGTTAAAGGGATTACTGAACATGTGTTTAAATCTCTATTGTTGAAATGTATTTTTAAAAGTTAATGGAATTTTGTTTTGTTTTATTGTTAAACCTAATATAATATGGACTGTTTTATATGAAATATGGAAAATATATGGAAATTAACGAAAATATGTACTAAACTCTAAAATATGGAAAAATATGGAAAATAAAAGTAGGATTTTTCAACCCTACACATTGTGAAACATAAAGATAATGCAAAATATAAATTATATTAGCTTTATAAGTAAATATGTATTTACATATAAATCCTTTCCCTGGTAATGATTTATTTTTCATTTTAACATTTTAACAATATTATTTATATAAGATATTGCAGTAATAACATCGGCATCTGGAATCTTGTTGACTTTTTCACGGCTTCCTTAATGTTACTTGCATCACGAATGCAGTAACTTTAGTGGAGTTTAATTTTGCAAATATTTAAAAACAATAATTAACAGTGCAATTAGGTGAAATTGCAGTGGTAAGTTTCCAATTTATAATTATTACTAGCCTATATTGAACGTCTCTAAAGATAATAACTTATGTCAAAAGCCTAAAGCAGTAAAATCAATATGTTACTAAAGTGGTAAGAAGAGGGAAATTGTTGTGTGTTAGGTTGGGAATACTGAATGTGGAATTTCACACTTTCCGCGGATTGGTTTTGTGCGGAAACCAAGCAAATACGCATGATCTCGCACAAAGTAATTTGTAATCACTTGTAGATACTGTGAAACATGTGACCACAATGACATGTTTGGACATCCTTTCTTTGGGGCGAGGTCCTGAGCAGAGTGGGCTGTCGTTTTCGGAATGACTACCAATTAAGAGTTAGAACTCTCTACTTCAAAGGGGTTATCGCTGTGTTGTAGCGTATGCCATGTGAGCATTGATAACCCTCGTAGGTCGCAAGCAACAACAAGCCATCTGAAAGCCCACAGCTGCTGCTTCATGGGGCCCCGAACAGGAAAATCATTCCCTCTCACTGTGTTTCAGCATGCGGAACAATTCAAGTCCTGTGTGTCTGTGCCTCAAAATTAGTGAATTTACTCGCTGAATGTTGTACTATGTAGCTAGGTCCTAACTAGAGAATAAAGCCAGTAAATTCCTTAAACAGTTCTGACCTTCATTTCCTCCCACTCTTTCATCATCTTCTTGTAAAAAAAAAAGTATAGAGAAAGTATAGTGGTGTAAAAGGATGAACTTCGAGATTTTTACGGGAAGTATGCATTTCATACAACCATCATCACAGACTTGTGCTTATTACTGTTTCACGTCTGGTTTTCTTTTCTAAAATGTATTTCTGTTCGTGCAAATAAATTGTACTGATCCATTTTCTACTAAGTTTTAGTATCGGAGGTAGAATATTTGCATGGAGTGACGTAAGTTGTACTGTTGATTGTAATAATAGTATTTTTGTTTAAACTCGTTGTGTAGTAATAGCACAGAATACCTTTATTTCGTGGAATGAGCAAAAATGCTTACTTTTTACACATTCCCGCTATAAAAAATATTTCGGAATAATATTTCTCAGACGTTTATGTTCCAAAAATTCAAGTTCACGTTAACAGCTATTTCTAAAGTATTTCAAATTGTCTTTTTTTTTTTTTTTTGTTATATGACATGCATTGCTTAAAAATATACTCATTTGTTTTATACAAGTTAGTACTAAAGACCTGGCCAAATGTAGCGTATTTTTGTGGTAAGAAAGTTGACTGTTTTAGTCCTCTTCCATAAGAAAGTTGACTGTTTTAGTCCTCTTCCATTTATATTTCACGTAGAAAAAAGTTTTGTCGTACTAATTCAGCATAATTATGTACGTATAATAAACTTTTGTGTTTTGCTCATGTGTCGAAGATTAAGAGTATCGTTTGAGGACAGTTTTAGACTTTTATGCACACCGGATATTTAGTATCTTATGAAACAAACTTGCATTGACTTTGTGCTTCAGAATGTAATGCACCGTTGCTTCAGGAGATTCTGATTGATAAAAATTTCGGTGTGCAGAGAGTAAAGTTAGTTAAAGCATGTCAATCATCGCAACAGAGAAGAGAAAATGTAGACAGTTCTCCTTAAAGGAAAATTTGGAATAGGTAGAAAATGATCAGAAGTTTGGTGTAGCGAAGAAATATTTCATCATTGAACCTACACTTTTCAACATTAATTGAAGACTTCTCAGGGAAAATGATGAAAGTGCCACAAATAGTGATTTTAGTTTTTTAACACGAAAGAGTTCAATTTGTCATCACTAATAGCATGAAATAGAACAAGTCTTGGGATTATCAATCTAGTTAACATTGAAGCAAAAATGTAAAAACTAGTCTTTTTCGTTTTTTCATCCTCCTGAACACTTTAGCTTTTGGAACGTCCATCCTTTTCCCCGGGAAGTCTTTAATTATTGTATTGCATGACTTTAATGTTTTATTGTTATGTTGTATTTGTTCAGTTTAACGAAATTTCAATAGTCTATAACGAAAATAATTTCGCTGTCCCCAGAGTTTTTTATACCGATATTTGACTACAGTTTGCTAAGAGAGTCTACAGATTCACAAAGTGTGCAACGAAAGTTTCGAAACAAATGTAATGATACATTGCGAATAAATGAATCCCAGCATGTTCCAGTATTTTGTTCTTCTCAAGCGGTTGCTATGAATTCTTAACGGATATAGTTTTGAAAATTTTATCTCCAATAGTAATGAGTCGAACGAGCTAATATAAATATATGTGAGCGGAAAAACAGGTTCATATGTCTCTGATACTGAAGCCTTCTATTTATAACAGTCTTCATTTCGCTATTATTTATATATCCAGATAGTAAAGTATGTAGATATATTTGATCCGATTCTAGGGAAATTGATCACATTTCTCATGCACACATCTACTATTGGTCATACCGACTTCGTCGTATAGGCCTACATATTTGTCACATCGTCATCGTCATCATCATCATCATCATCATCATCATCATCATCATCATCATCATCATCATTACAACCCATCAAGAGTCCTGGCTGTCCCAAGAAGTCTTCGCCACTCTTCTCTGTCTTTTGCTCTACCAGTCCAGTTACGGACTCCAATACTTTTAGCATTCTTTTATATGTCATCCTCCTATCTAGCTCTCGGTCTTCCTCTAGTCCTCTGTCCTCCTGGGTTATATAAAAATACTCTTTTAGCTGGTCGTGAGTCTTCCATTCTTGCCAAATGTCCAGCCCATCTCAAACGATCAGTTTTTATTATTGTAATGATGTTTGGCTCTTTATATAGGCTCTTTATACAGTTCCGTATTATATCGTATTCTCCATTCATCGTTTACTTGTACTGGTCCAAAAAATGCACTCAGTATTTTTCTCTCAAAGATATTTAATGTCTGTATCTTTTTGTTAAGGGTCAAAGTTTCTGAGGCATAGGTAAGCACTGGTCTAATCAAAGTTTTGTATACATGATTTTACTTTTAATAGTTAATACTTTAAATTTAATGTGTCTTATGAGGCCATGATAACGTCTATTTGCATAGAGTATTCTTTTCTTAATTTCAAGACTTACGTTATTTCTTTGATCAGTCAAGGAACCAGGTATGTAAAACTGTTCACACACTCGAACACATAATGTCCAAACTGAATATGGTCAGGTGGATTGTTTATTCTTTTTGGATTAGCTACCATGTATTTAGTTTTCCCCTCATTAATTTGTAGTCCTATTTTACATATTTGTCACATGTGGAATATTTGTCACTGTTTTTTATTCACGTGCGAAGTATTTGTCACATTTTAATCTATAATATTAGACCATGAATTTATGATTTATTAGTGACAAAACTGATCATGTACAAGTAAGATTCTCTTCCGAATTATGTGAAAACAATTTGCATGAGAGCTAAATTAACATGTTTTCTGAGAGATTATGACCTATACCATGAAGATTAGTTAAAACATTCCCTTGTGTTTTATATTCTTCATAATTTTGTACAATTCTAGCTGTTCGGGAATCCAGCTGAGTATACTTCCTCTTTTTTGTAGGCGGAGTGTGTCCAGCTTGTAATATTTTTTCATCTCCCTGTCTACTTCTGCTACTTCACGTTGCAGTTGTTCCAAGAGATGATAAAAAATGGATGAGCGTGTTCAGTTTCGTGTGCCATCATTAACATTTGTTCATTATATGTGGTACATTTTCTACTGTCCGCTGATAACAATTCCATATATTCGGCGAATATCGTGGTTGCTGCCTACCTCTTCGTCGTCTTCTTCCTCTTATATAATTGTCTTCCACGTAATCAAACACGGGAATTAAATCATTTTATATTGTAAATGAATGTCTGTCGTACGAGTATGTCTGTGTCCAAATCCTGAATGCGTGACAAATTATGCCCAATACGAATTTACGATCCTTAATATGTAATGAATTGTATCAGTTACTAATTCTTAATTTGTGACGAATTATAACCGTTACGAAAAATCTGTGAAGAGTTTCCCGGACATCGTTTGATCCTTGAAATGAACTTCTAGAAGATCTATTTTCAAAGTCGAGCACCGAGGTAAAATACCGACGAGTCCATGTTCAGTATTTATGGAGGACAAAAGGAGGACAAATCATCAATATCTATAAGGATTAAACCATTAGGCCTCTTCCGTCTCCTTGATTCAGAATTGGTTACATCGTCTTTTACGTTGTCATCCAACATTTCTTCTACCAGTTGGTTTGTAGTTAAGCATTCTATATCGAAAACGCTGAACTGACATTCTACTTACATGCTCATACATCTTTGTTAGTAGATGTGAATTGTGCGAGAGACTGATAAGATCTCTATAGAAAAATGCCAGTTATCCGTAATCTCCAAGATTCAATTCAGCTGAGAAAAGATTACATTTGTGCCAACTTTTCGCGGAACTCCTGCTAACACTCTACAATTCTGCTGTTCATCGTCGTTATCTTAACCATAATCACCATTGTAATGTAACTTACATCCATCTCCCATAATGCACCACGTGCAGCTTTATGTCAACGGAATGATGTACGGTTTCAACACGTTCCTAGAGGGAAAGTTTGGATCTCTGTTCAAAATGAAAATATCCACCTTTAACACACGTAAAGATGTTCATATTACGAAAGTAAATGTGTTACTGTGAAGACAGTTTTGTTCATGGGCAAAAGATTTTATCGTTGATCCTAGATTTCACTTGATTTTCCGCATCTTGCTAAACGAGTTCTTGTGGTTTTGTTGCAGTTTTCAACCTCACATTATTGCAAAGCAAGATTTTCTGTGATGACCAATATCAAAACAGTGAAACGTAGCAGTTTAAAAATGCTGGATGAAGAAATGTGAATGAATTTATCCCATATTGGTCCAAACATAAAATACATTTGTAAGATTTGTCAAGCACATGTGAGCCACAAAAAATTGAAACTAAGGGTGAAAATAAGTGCGATTGTTTTCCTCATCTTAGAACTGTACGTAAATGTTTCTTTCGTCACATATAATATTTTAACAATACTGGAAATGTGTATGTTTATCTTATTCATTTTATGAAGGATGTATAATTAGCCTATTAATGTGTGAAATACTTTTATTTGAGGGATAAGATGACGCACTAAATTTTTATAGTTTGCTAGGATGTCGCCATATAAAAAAGTTCGGGAAGCACTGCACTAGGGTGTGGGTTCAAATATTGCTGGGGCCGATTATCTGGTTGGGGCTATTCAATTGTTTTCCTGACCATAATGTCAGGTAATCCCATGGTAAATCCTCGGTCTCACTTTCATCAAATACTATTTCACTGTCACCAATCCCATTGACGCTGCACATCCCCGTAGTTGATACAGCGTCGTTCAATAACCTATTAAAAAGTGTATTATTTTATGCAGTAAGTGAAGCGAAATCCATGTAGTGAACCTTCTTTTCTTCTCGTTAAACACAAGCATTAATTTTCTTAATGCATACGACTTGTGTGATATAATCCATTGATGATGATGCACAATTTCAATTTTTCTTCCTTTGGTTTTTCTGCATGCAGTGGTCATCCGTTGGTGTTTGTCATGTGTGTGTTAATATTATTAGAGTCGGAAGTAGTAGCTATGAAACTTGAATCGTTAACGCTGTCTGCACGTTTTATTATGGTTACAATTTTACATCCATGTGTTGAGAAGAAAGACTATTTTTTTATTTACGATATGATAGAGAATTTGATGATGACCATCTCATCGTCTGCGTTCAGTAGAATGTTTCCTTTTTTCTATAAAAACTTTGTCTCACTTCCATAGTCATATAACATGAATGATCTCGTTTATGTTCGTGTTGTGATAAAACGCGAAGGCTGTGACATAATATGTAAGTGGATGTTATCTTATGTATATTCAGGACAAAGAATCTGCGGGATATATGAACAGGATGCAGATATATGATACACTGTGAACGTTTTAGAAATAAAATCTTGTTTAAATTTGTTTCACAATTTGAAGAGAGTGGGTGATCTCTTAGTAGCAAATGGAAATGTCACTGTGCTCGCAGAGCGTTTGCTGGGACTCGGTTGTATCCGGAAAAAAGGACTCGTATCGTTCTGTTACCGGTAGCGATAACATTTGTGTTTTCCTCAATAACGGCTTTCATAAGGATTTTGCTCTGTGAATGAGATTATGAGATTAAATGCGCTTCGGTGAGAAGTCATAGTAACGAGCGAACATGAGTGGGTTCCCGAGCATCTTGACAAGGTCATATTTACCTAGATAGTTATAGATATCATGGAATATTTATTTATTCTAGAACCTGCCTGTGGTACTCGTTTGTTGAAGGGTACTCGATTACACTCCGCTACCCGAACTCTGTTTCATATAATACGTCCTATAAGGAACTGGATTTGTATTCATTGTATTATACGTGCTTGTAACGGTGGTTATGGTTCCATGGCGATTAGATGACTGAACAGAACTTCCACTTGCATCTTGTAGCGATAATTGTCGGAAGAAAAATATAGAAAATAAACTTACGAATACTACATGGGGCAGTAGAGCAAGTGGACAGCTTCAGATACTTGAGATGTGCTATAAACAGTAACATGAGCTGCTGGCAGGAAGTCAAAAGGAGAATAACAATTACAAAGGAAGCTTTTCGTAGGAAAAGGAGATCTTCTGCGGACCTCCGAAAAAAATATCTAAAGAAGAGACTAGTGAAGTGCTTTGTGTGTCATTTTATGGAGCAGAAACATGAACATTATAGCCAAGTGAAGAGAAGCTACTAGAAGCATTTGAAATTTAGATATGGAGAAGAATAGAGCTTGTGAAATGGACAGACAGAATAAGAAATGAAGCTTTGTTAGAAAAAGTGGGTGAAGAAAGAATGGTGCTGGAACTGATCAGGAAGAGAAAAAGGAATTTGTTGGTTCACTGGGCGAGAAGAAACTGCCTACTGAAGGATGCACCGGAAGGAATGGTAAACGGGAGGAGACTTCGGAGCAGAAGAAAATATCAGATGATGGACAACAGTAAGATATAGTATAGTTCATATGCGGAAACTGAAAGGAAGGCACAAGGAACATATAGGGTGAGGAAGGACCGACGACGTTTCTATTTATTTTTATTCGCTAGTGTCACGGCGCAAAGAAATATCGTCAATATCGTCGTAATTTTCTTCTCGTTTTCACTATTTGTTTTCAAGTTCATTGGTAAGTGCATGAAATTGGTTTTGAAATTAGTTTACTACAATGTATCATAGGTAATGCCACGAGAAGTATCGATTTTACCGATAAATTTACAAGCAAGCTGAATAATCTCTGTAGATGAAAACGCCGTTAAATAAAGTACTAGTCTTCTACTACTACTACTAGTGCTACTACTAGTGCTACTACTACTACTACTACTACTACTACTACTAGGTCTACTATTAATACTGCTACTACCACTACGTCTACTATTACTACTGCTACTACCACTACAACTACTACTACTGCTACTACCACTATATGTAATGCTGTGAGTGATATGAGTGATACGAGTATAATAAATTTAAGATACAATAGTTCTTCAGTTACTGGATGGAATTTTGTGTGCCCAATCAACTTTGAAGAAAACAATGTGTAAATAGGCTAATTCCTTTGTAGGGTTACCCGCCGTGAGCCGGTGAGTTGACGACTGGTCGAAGTGACAGAGGTGACGACGATGCGATCCCCGATATATGCTGTCGTATTCATAGAGAGAAAACTGACTGAAATTAAAGAAAATTAACAAGCTGTCTCTGGTTATAAAGCGTTCCCTTACCTCTGTCACTCGGACTCTTAAATATTAACATTGTATCCTGAATTTTCTCGAAAGTCTCAAATGGTCGACTGTTTAATTCAGTGTGGCGTACTTGAATTTCTGTTTGGATTTGGCCACGTTTTGCTTGTCCCCATCGTTAATTCAAATAAGTCCTTAGAGTGTATTTATTCTTATAATATGTGGATCGTATATGAAGTGATTGAAACACAGAACGTATAATTTGTGTTTCTTTCAGTCAAGTTTTGCTTATGGTCCACTACGTACTTTGTCGTCGTTTCGTTTCCTGGCATATACAAAACCTTGAAAATTCCTCCTAAAAACAAAAGCATCGTGGCAAATCTGTTGTTAGCTTTTTATTTACAAAGCTTATTTATTCGGCCACATTTCTTAAAATAAAAAAATACATTTATTGAAAATTTCAGTAAATAAAATGTAGACTGTACTAAAATTTAGCCTGATTTTCTACATAATCTACTGTGTGCGATCCTATGTGTCCATGGATGGGCAACTCATGCTCACGAAGTGCTAAAAAAAACCTTGAAATAAAGACAAACGGAGTCAGCCGCAGCAGTTACAAGTTGTTTGTAGTTACGCTACAAAAGTAGTTTACTGCCATGTTGCGCTCTGGTAGCTCATGCAGATGGTCATGATATCTACTCCATTATTTGATTTTCAGATTGACGCATGGTACAATAATTAACTTATGATAATTTTAGACAGACTATACCTAAATACACACAACAAAATTATATTATTTCTTAGCTTTGTAAATTAGTTTAGTGCTGGAAACTGAAACTGAATAGAACCTTTTCGAGAGACAACAAACATAACTGCAACACTTATTATTACACTATTTGTTAATATTTCTTATTATATGTCTTATTTGAAACAATAGAACGCGAGAATTTACAAGTCTTCATACATTAAAGCGTATTCCTCTGTTCTCAGAAAAGTAATAATCTGTATTCGCAATTACAAATTCAAGGAAGTAATTTTTTACATGTCACGGCAAATGAAATAAACTTACTTCTGAGATCTTTCTGTACAATGAGAGCTTTTACACTTCTTTCTTGTATTAAACTCTGCCTCAAGCACATGTATGTGGAAACAAAGAATATAGGCCTATTTGGAAATTCTGATTTAGGCAGCATTACGAACAGTTCAATTCCTTATTTCGCTGGAATCTGAGTGGCGTGCTATTCTGTAGATTTATCAATTCAAGCTACAATCTTTCAGGATCTTCTATCGGCTGTTAGTCAAAAGGATTTAAGAAAAATCTCGATTCCTTGTCAATTGTCACTGTTTCTCCAAACTTACCAGTGAATTCTGCTGTACGTCTTGAAGTATGTTCTTATATTTGATAAGCAGATTTTCTTAACACTCTTCAAGATAGTTTATAGTCAAGGAAAGTGAAGTTGTCTGTGTTATACATGATACTGCCACATTTCAAATTTATCCATAAGTGCTCTTAGCTAGTCGAACATATGTCGTGCTGCCCAAGGTTGCGGGTTCGATCCCGGGCCAGGTCGATGGCATTTAAGTGTGCTTAAATGCGACAGACTTATGTCAGTAAATTTACTGGTATGTAAAAGAACTCCTGCGGGACAAAATTCCGGCACATCCGGTGACGCTGATATAATCTCTGCAGTTGCGAGTGTCGTTAAATAAAACAACATTTAACATATGTCGTGCGATTCTGTAACTCGCACGCACAACGTGCTAACGATATTTGATATCAGTCTCACCTTGTTGATAAACCATTTGCACCTTTAGCTGTTCTGAAGCAGATCCAGATAGTAGGCCTATTTCTTGACTAAAACTTTCACTATGTTTATTTGTAACATAAAATGTCATGCGTAAGAAAGTGTAATAGAACATAATGCAAGCTTTACCCCCCCCTTCTTAACAACAACAACAAAAACACTTTCTCTTTCTACTCATCACTAAAGCAAAAACGATCTCATCGGGTTATATTGTTTTTCACTTAAAACGAGCCGCCACTTACTTCAGACGCGAGCGAACATGCGTGTTGTAAGAACTGCATATAGACATTACAGCTAGTACAGAGTCCGTTATACCTGCACTGAGGTCGTGTTGACAGTTTGAGAGCACGAGTTGTCCATCCATCCATCTGTCTGTCTATGGATACCCTTCACAATTTATGTATACGTGAAACAGTTTTAACTACGTCCCTTAATGACACCTCGGCGACCTTACTCGGTCCTTAATTCTGGAAACAGCACCCATGAGAAATTCTTAAGTTTGCTTATGAATCTTTATTAACAGGATCGAAATAGCGACATGCTATTTGTTGATTATTTCAAATAAATATCGCGATTTTTTAATACCTGCACTGCAATATGTAATTAACTCTCCCCCCCCCCCCCAATCAGGAGCTTAAGTGTAGGCCTATAGAAATTAATATTGAACTTATTCACAAAATTCATATCTTATTAGAATCTCGTATATCAACGTGGAATGATGGAATGTTCTTTCAAAAGATTTAATGAAAAGTTAAATAAGCCTATTATTTTAAATACTGACCTTATGAAACTACCTTCACGGAAGTGAAAATCGATTATGACGGCTGAATGAGAGCCATTCGCAGATTGTAAAATTCAGTACAAAGATAAGTTTTGACTGTGCAAAGGAGGAGCAAATCGAGAATTAAGCACAAAATATATACAGGGTGGCACTATTAACTGACAGTACTGTCTCAGAATAAATTCTTAAGATAAAGTAAGTACTGTCACAGAATAAACTCTTAAGATAAAATAAATAGAATGTTCCATTGCTATTTTGTCTTATTTCTTTTTATTTAGTAGGAAATCGGCTTTGTTTATAGGACTAATTGCAACGTAGCAAGTAAATTCAGTAGCATTTGCTAACGTATGGAACGTTCCATTTCCGCATTAGTGAGGGAAAAATATGTAAACAAACAATAGGCCTACCTGCAACACAATCCGCTGTGTAAACCCTGAACGCCCCGCGGTACTCACGCCTTAGGGAGAAGCACGCATCTACATTTCGGTAATACCGTTGCCAGATTTCAATTTCAAAATGATTTAATAATAATTAAAACATTAAAATACTCAAACCGTAAACGCGATAAATATTATGCAAAATAATTCATTGGAACTGAGAACACTAATGTAAAGTCGTTTATAGACCTAATGTAAAATGTGTATTTCTGTGTTTAAATATATTGGGATCAAAAAATTTTGTTGTTGTTGTTTAGTCAACTGTCCGAAGACAGGTCTGAACCTCACAAGTGATACCAAGAAGGCACCACTTATGAGGCAACTAGCCAAGGAGATAATGGGGTAGGGTGGCCAGTTCCTTTCCCCCTCCATTGCATACATCGCCGACTAGCTGCATATTACATTAGTCAGACTTCAGATGCATACAAACAATTGTCTTTCCTCTGGCATTTATCGTCAAGGAGGTGTACTGCCTGATAATAGATGTACATATCAGCCAGAAACTCGGAGGGTAGATAAAAAATTATCTGTAGTAATGTCACGAGAGGTCTGAGATCTGCCGATAAATCCACGAGCGAACACCTTCAGCCCTCTATGTATGTGTATTTTATGCACTTAAAAATAACACTGGCGGCATTACACTTTCGTAAAGGAAGTCAAACTTGGATTATGATAACCGAATGACCGAATGAGAGCCGTTTACAGATAGTAATGTACAGTATGGAAATAAGTTTTAACTGTTTATGGTAGGGACTATTTAAGAATTAAGCCATAGGCTATATATATATATATATATATATATATATATATATATATATATATATATATATACATATACATATATATAATATCACCTGACTCAACAATTGAAACAAGACTTCATCGAAACTGATGGAATTGTTACACGATGCACTGTTTTCACTGGTAAATGAAGAATGATACTGATTTGTAACCTATTGAATACTGATTATAACATGCATTATAGAGATCTACATACTCGTGTGTGTGTGTGTGTTTGTTCGTTCGTTTGTTGTGAGTGTGTGTGTTTTTTGTGCATGTGAAAATAAAAGAATAAATAATAACATACCGGTAACTATAACGTACAAAGAATAGGTAAAAATTTTCGCGAAACATGTCATGTCAGTGGTATGTAAGGAACATTATAGGAAGACGGGAGACTAAATGACTGGATCATTGTCTGGACGTGACAGTTGTCAATAGGATGATGGAAAATAGAGTGAAGAGCTTTTAAGGAGCGAATTAATTCTAATTCTCTGAATACAAAACTTGCATTTCGCATTGTAATGTTTTGAGTACCGTAAATAAAGACAATTGCATGTTTTTTTTCAGAACTAGCCTATGTCGTTGTACTTAATCTTTTATATTCGTAAAATCAAGGCAGAATCAATGTAGTAATGCCATCCTTTATCCATCGTCAATCATGTACGAGTAAATAGTGAATATGTATCAGATGCCGAATGAGTTACAAGACCCTTGTGCTATTACAGATAGAATCTAATCTTCCTCTTTCTTTCACACCACACATGTTAAAAAACAAATAATGTTTGAGTGTCAAGGTGAGAAAATAAATCATTCAAGAAGAGCGAAGGAAAGTGACCTTAAGAGTGACGGTTTGTATATTGACACTTTTCTGCGTTTAGGAATAACAGTGAGTTGACAGAGTAAAACGGTTACATTGGCACCTGCTTTCAACGTTACCACATTTCTGTATAGGTACGTCTTAGTTTGTAACTTTTAGGAAAGGAAAATGTTTATTCAAAGTATTAGAGAAAAATTGTAATTTTTAACGTTAAAACGTATTTATTAATGTTCTTAATTACTGTGCCCTAGCCGTTTATTATGCAGGCTTCATGTAGACTCAATATAGCTACAAATCTCCATAATCATCACTATCATTATTTGTACAATATGTATTTTTTCGTATTGCCTTCTCCCAACTTCCAGGGAATTTGTTTTCCCGTCTATCCAATGGGCGTTTATACTTCTCTGTGTCCACTGAGTAATTTAGTATTATTCCAAAACAGCTCATCTGTTAATATTTTTTAAATGTGTAGGCTAACAACCAGTCATGTTTCTGTTCTAATATGTACGAGTATATTGAGTTGGATATACCCAGTTTATTCGCATATCTGGATTCATTTTGTGTGTGTGTGTGTGTGTGTCTCTCTCTCTCTCTCTCTCTCTCTCTCTCCTGCTCCCAAATGTATTAAGCTCTTGTCTGTTGACTTAGGCCTAATTGTTTTTCTATTTAATGTCTAGTTTTTCCTTCCAAAGTCGAAATCATTCAGCTGAATTTCATGTTTGTACTAGACATAACATTTGTCGATTAGTCCTTCTACTTTATCGCAGGATAAAACCAAATATCAAAACTCAGGCAAATGAAGTTCTATACATTTCCGTAACCGGAATGGTCCACCGCTGTGGAGTAACGGTTAGCATGTCTTACCGTGAAACGAGCGGGCCTGGATTCAAATCGTGATTGGGACAAGTTACCTGGTTGTGGCTTTTCCTGGGTTTTGCCTCAATTCATTAAGAACAAATGTTGGGTTACTTTCGGCGCTGGACCCTGGATTCATTTCGCTGACATTGTCATCTTCATCTCACTCAGACGCTAGATAACTATAGTAGTTGATGAAGCGTCGTAAAATAAACAAAAAAATAAGCGGAATATAGGCCTATTGTTGAATTTAATTATTAACAGTAATATACTTTTTTTCTCTCAGTTGAAATAAGGATAAAATACCATTTCTTGTAAAAGTTTAGTAATGTTATTTTGAAAATTTTATGTTTAATATTTCTTATTGCTGCACATATTCTTTGAAGATAATATAATAGACTTACCTACATCGTAATTATGTCTTTTCTTGGTTGTGTCTTATAAAAGATCGCCAGTTGTGTTTATAAGGATTTTGTACACTTTCCCTTACTCTGTTTTGAATTTTCACTGAAGGAAACTTTACTGAAATGTTTAGCACAGGAATAAAGCGGTGATTTGAGTCGTTATTTCCCCACAGGATCTACATAATACGATGGCGTAAAAGATCACGTGCGAGAGTTGCCTCAGCACATTTGACTTGCTTTGAGTCAAGAACTTCAAGTGAAGCCTTCCCTTCTATTTTAAATGCAGCGCTTAATATTATTCCCAGACTGGACAATTGCGAATTTGTACCGGTTTCTGTAACGGTTATTATGAAACGTTAACCATACTTGGAAAAGCTTGGAATTTTTGCACTTGTGAGAATTCTTAATTACTAATTGAGTTCGTTATGCAAGCTTTGAGTGTTTGCAGAACTTTCAATTTAAAGTTTACAGAAAACAATGTATATGTAACAGTGACTTATATTCATTTTTGTGGACTGACTAAAGTTGACTTCAGAATGCCTCATTTAAACTTTGACCTTTTCCCTTTAAGTAGAAAATTAGTGATTGAAGTTCGAATCTTTTGAGCTCTTAAACAGTCTTATAGTGTTATATAACATTTCACGTGTTCATGGTGCACATGTTGGAAGGTAGTTACTTTGAAGGAAGTAAGTTAAATAGCGCATTGTAAATTCCACTGTTTTTAAAATACACATATTACATATTACAATGATGCATCTTCCAATTATTCAGTATTTTACTGTTATTTTATTTCCCGAGTCCAATGCTTTATTTAATTGAATTTAATATGGAATGAGAACACTCATGATTAATTTTAGAGAATATCTGGATTAAAGATAAATTAATGCTTAATTATAAATCTGTCACATAGGGTAATATTGGTAATACTGTGATATGAGTAATATTGTGATAGTTCTTCTTGAGAATTTATTACAATTTTACTGAGCGAGAGGAAGATCGGTTTTTTGCGTCAACGTATTAAGGGAATATTCGTGGGCAAGTTTCTGCACAAAACCAGCCCTTCTCTTCTCAGTAAAAAAAAAAAAAAAAAAAAAAAAAAAAAAAAAAAAAAAAAAAAAAACTATCACAATATTACTCGTATCACAATGTTACCAATCTTTATCGTATATAAGAAAGATAAGAAAGTAATTTTTGTGCAAACCTTTGTTCAGTTATTGTCACATTGCTATCTGTGATACTCTATGTTCATCGTTTGTCTTTAATAACTTATTTAGGTTCAATAATCATATATAGGCTAGTATTACGGTACATTTTGCTACTTAAACCAAAATGAATTCTAATGTATAATTAATTAGACATTTATGCTAAGAAGCAAGAACTTAAAACTTAGAGCTGAATATATGAAGATCTTCTTAGTTGGAAATGTAAATAATGTGAGTATAATTTTAATTTATAAAAAAGACCGAGCATGGTGGTGGTTAAAGCGTCCGCCTTGTATTCAGAAAGTCCGGGTTCGATCCAGGCGTTAGCTATCCTGACGGGTTTTTTGTGGTTTCCCAAGTCTTTCCAGGCGAATGCTGGGATAATACCTTTACAAGGCCACGGCCCACTTCCTTCCTAATCCTACAATACTTCATAACATCATTTCGTTTTCATCTTCTCATCTTTCGCGACAGGCCTGCCATATGTCAGAGAAGTAATTATAATAACTGCCTGAGTGTGCTCCCCTCTACCGAGAGGAAAGAACATTAGAGGCAAACCGCTGAAGATTGGAAAAAGCCTAATAAAAATACAGGATGGAAGTGATATAAATCTGCTGATTGAAGGAGGAAATAGAATGCATTAAAATAAATGAACTATTATGCCTTTTGTAACTAAGTGTATGGTTAATTAGAAAATTAGGCTGAAAATCTTTGTTGTTTGGCAACAGCCCATCGCCGGCTTACCTACGAATACACACACGCACTCAATCTGAATAGCAGCGTTCCGTCCCTTACACTGCACTAGGGTTGCAAGACTTCCTAATGACTGAAAATAACGATAAGTGTTGCCTTTTAATTCAGTTTACAAGGAAAGCGTAAATTTTTATTTAAAAACTGCAAAGGAGTAAATCATTTCATATCAGTTTTTCTAATGGTAAGAGAAGTGAAAATTGGAATCATACGGGTAGTATCTGTCGAGCGAAACAGTGTGAACATTTCACGGGTTCAGAGCCATAGTGGGCCAAGCGCCATTTATTAAAAACGGAGAAAGCAAGGGTTAAAGTTAAGTGAATGCCATAGTTAAATGAAGATTGTTAGTTTTAATGTGTATACTTTATATTACTTGCTACATGCTTGCATTGAATTATGGTACTAACTTCATTTTAAACCTTGTTTTCTACGGTTTTAGTAAATGGCGCTTGGCCCACTATGGTTCTGAACCCTTCATTTATGGGAAAATTACTTTTTGTTTCTGGGAAAAGTATTCGTTTGTGACTATTATGGTATTAGAATTTTTGTTGTGCTCTATTCAAGGAATACGCTGTTAAAATCTGCTATGTTGTGTTACTTCGACTGTGTATAAAAGCGTGTTTTAGTTGACCTAGAATGCCAAGTTAAGTGTATAAGGTTTAAAAGTATAATTTTCGTAGAGCCATATAAATATGGAATCATTTTTCATATCTTTGTCTACATAACAAGATTATTTTCTTTGATTCTTTCTCATGCCCATTGTAATTCTTAAACTATTGTTTTCAAACATAAATAGGTTGGATTAAAATTTTTTCACTAACGCAAAATTTTTTGATACGCTCTTCTAGCATGATGTCCTCGACATCTTTCTTTTGTTGTGAATGACTGGAAGTCCGCCTTTGCGCCGATTTAACGCAACGTCTTTTGTTTGATCCGAATGTTACACTTAAAAAAAAACTTAGTCCTAAATTCTCAAAGAAGCAAAAACCTTCTGCATTAGATAGACAAATCGAATTTATTCGCTTCCTGAATTCAATTGAAGCTCGACTACCTGATCTGATCACATATCCACATAGTAGGCCTACAGTACGAAAATTATTTTTTACTTGGTTGTAATATCCAAAATTCTTCAAAAATAGTCTTGGACTGATTTTTCGTGAATATTAAACACTTTCATTAAGAACAGTGATTTATATCTTACATTACGCCACAGTAGTAGACTATTGCAAATGGATTTCAATTTTTCGCTCCATACATTTATATTAGGGTAGTAACTGAATCGCGCTGCTGAGAGTAATTATGGGCATTATCAGGGTAGTCCGTTATCTTTCAACACTTTGCAACTAAGTTAATTTGAATCGTAAAACCTTTAAGTTAATTGTCTCAGAGTGCTGATTACACTTGGTTTAATGTATCTCTGAGCAATAATAACTCCCTAATGAGGATAAGTGTATGAGTGATATTCATCCCATAACTTTTTATAACGGTACAATCTTAAGATAGGCTAATATGGGAAGAAATGGTGATGCTTTTTACTTTAAAAAGTGACTTTAACAAAAGACGTCAAATATAGACACGATATTTAGAAATTTTGATCTACTTTTTGTTAATAAATGAGGGAAGGCTTAAAGAAAAGTACGGTGTTCTGTTTCTTTATATAAGGTCTAAATTTCCCAGGAATTTATGTACCACGTACCGATTGTCAGAGTATCGAACTTCAGAATAATCTAACAGTTGAACTCCTCTTGATTATTTTTTTAATTGACCCGCTAATTGGGAACTTGGAATTTTATTTGTCGTCTTATTTTTTCTACCCCTTCTGTTCTATTCCACCCGCTACTACTTATAGCTACTCATATGTCTTTGAGTTGTTAGGCAACGGACTATTTGTCTGTATCTGTTATTGGTATTGTTCTGAAACACATTTCAAGAAAAGTTAAACTGTGGTATAATTATAGTTCCTGTTATCTTCAGTTTCACATTGGAAACGCGCGACGGCACAGTCGTATGTGAGTGCTTCTGTGTTTTGGAAAAATAGCGTACGTGCAAACTTAGCAGCTGAAATATTATGTGAAGTGGTGATCAGTAGTAGGACGGCACTCAACACTGGTTTAAGCCATTCAGTGCGGGAGATTTAAACCTAGGAGATAAATCTCGCTCAGGAAGACTCTGGAGATTGAGGCTGTATCCATCAAACTGAAAGAGTAGCCACTCGCCAGTAGCAGTGAATTATCAGCAAATCTTGTTGTTTCTAAGGCCACAGTTTGTCGCTATATTTAACCCTCGCGGTGAATTTCGGTGAAGTCCTCAGGGCACAATTAGACAAATCCACTCTCCTCACCTCCACCCTGGCGTTCCCTGGGAACTTTTAAGATGCGAAAGAGAGTGTGATGTGCGGAAAGCAACGGGTTTATTCTTCCCAAGAAAAACTACAAATATGCGGAGACTAAGAGGAAGGCAGAAAATGGGAAAGATTGAAAAATGCTGTTGCAGCAAGACCTGTCCATGGCAGAACACATGTACACATGTATGTATGTATGTAATGTAATGTAATGTAATGTAATATATGTCGCTACACTGCTCCGTTGATATAGGAGAAATTCATTGTTCACTTACTTAGATATAACACACGGTGCAAGTCCCCTGCAATCGACAAGCGATACAGCATGAATATCGAAGAATATTATGGACAGGTAAGCGTCGATCATACGGGAATGGGTCGTTAATAGTTGTTAATTCATTATGTTCTACTACAATTTTCCTTATCTCCTCTTTCAGATCTCTTTTTTTTCTTTTCATTAACATTTGTCCCCATCTCTGCATGGTTCAAATTTTCCAAACAGAATTCCACATCAAACATCTCCCCATTTATCTTTAAATTTGTCTCTGTATAATCTAGCGAAATCACCATTTTTTTCTTGCAGCCTTCATAAAAGGAATCAATAATGAATATTCTTCTCCTGCATTTTACTTCATATTCAAAATCGTGTTCCAGTGTAATATTTAAGTTCTATAAGTTCTTTCGTTCGCTCAGAATTTTTTCTTTTTGTCATTATACTTGAGAATTTTACTATATTTACATTTACATTTTTCCCGATCCTGTATGCTTGTTTTATTTGCCCATCACTCACATCAATCCTGAACCAATCCCAGCACACTTTAATTACAATCTCGTATGTTTCCAATACCTGTTCTTTTTTCTTTTCCACGATTCCAAAAATATATTAAATTATTTCTTCTCTGGTCGTCTTCCGAATATTTCACCTTACTTTTCTAAGGAATAAGTGAACGAACGTACGAACTGATCGACAAACAGACATATCATACAGAGAGACAGACAGAGAAATAAATAAATATCCTTAATATTTGCGCCGTTTTCTAGGCGTTGAATAATATTTACGTTGTCAAAAATACTTAAACGTGAACGTTTTATGACATGATGCCTTACTGGTATGCGGGGGCTTGGATTTTCGTCACAACAACGACCGCGTTGAACTGTTTTCTGATTTCTTTAGACACAAACGCATTCTACTAAATCGGCGGAGCGGTGTATTTGCACCAATTTTGGATTCTGTCTGAACAGCGACGATTAGATCTATATTAATCTGACCGAAGCATAGTTATAAGAAAAATCGAGTTAATAGATCATATTGTACTACTGTACTTTAGTTTTGTTCACTTCAGTATTCCTTCTTCCATAAAGTACAGTTCCATCTTGAATTTCTTTACCATTACCCGTTTACTTCCTACAGTTCTTCCTTTGCGTTATCGGTTATCAATCAGTCAAGTATATATTTTAACGTCTCCAGCTTATACGGTACCTTTTTATTCCTCTTTTTTCTCCCGAAGACGTAGAAAGATAGAGTCTTCGTAACTTTATGTCCATATTTCACTTACTTACAAGTGGCTTTTAAGGAATCCGGAGGTTCATTGCTCCCCTCACATAAGCCCGTCATCGGTCCCTATCCTGAGCAAGATTAATCTAATCCCTACTATCATATCCCACTTTCTTTTCTCAAATCTATTTTAATATTATCCTCCCATCTACGCCTTGGCCCCCCCAAAGGTCTTTTTCCACCAGATCTTTCAACTAACACTCTGTACGAATTTCTAGATTCACCCATACTTGGTTACATGCCCTGCCCATCTCAAACGTCTGCATTTAATGTTTCTAATTATGTTAGGTGAAGAATACAATGCTTGCAGTTCTGCGTTGTTTAACTTCTCCATTCTCCTGTAACTTCATTCTATTTCACTAACAAAGAAAAAGTCCGATCGAAGCTCCTCTGGAGTCTGTTGATATGCCGGATGAAATTTGAATGCTAGGCATTACAGACACGTACTGACTGATAGAGAACTTTTCTTATTATAGTGGGAGTGAAGAAGGTATAACAGAAGAAAAATTGTACGAGATAGTTCCATCTACGTAAATGTCGCTAAAATTAAAGAAGACGCAACTATGTTGAAGAAATACTGTGCTCTATAACTTAACTGAACTCCAATTTTGGTTATAGCCACTTGTCTCCATGTATCGAAAGTATCATACCATAAGGACGTATAAATAAATTCTGCGTTATTGAAATACTTTAGTGGAATCTATTTGTGTCTAAAAACATTCGTTTGAGAATTACAATAAGCGTGAGAATGTACCTTGTTATGTGGACAAGGATGGGAATAATATTTCCACATTGGTAGACTCTATTGTAAAGATGCAGTTTTGCTGACACGCCCTTTTGACATGATGCCCCCAGTATTATTTAATGCAAATAATTTGACGTTTCTTACTAGACTATGTAGATGACAGTAATGGAAGAGTGGCGAAATAGCACTGGTAGGGGAACTGAAGTGCACTGAGGCGGCCTGCTCCACAATAGGTTTATCCACCTCAAATGTGAGGGGGAAAAAAAGCTTTAATCATAGGTCGTCAACAGGCTGATGGGGGGAATATAAACTAGACTATTCTCCTATGTACCCCTTACTTCTTCGTTCACGTGAAATCATACTGGAATAATGTCACTTCATTGGTCCTTGTGTCCAATATGTGTGGTAGTGAAAATTCCTGCGTGATAACAATGCCATATCGCTAAGTAGGATGTTAATGAAATTAACTATACAACTTCAGTTTTCATTTCGTGTTTTTGTGGCATTTTGCGAGTTATTATGGTCCATGTATCAGAATAAATATAATAGTAGTTGCGGGATGTTTAAAAACTTACATGAGAACTAGGTTTTTTTAACAGAGTTAATTAAGAATGATTGAAGAAAATTTTGGTTATCAATATACTTTATGTTTAATTTTGGTTATTAACATTTCTCTCGTTATGAGTAGCCTACTAAAACGTTACTCTATACGTTATATTTAAATACTCCTTGCTTTTCAGAATACCACTTGCCACATTTAAGAAAATCGTACAATTTTAGTTTCAACAACATTCCACGAAGGTTTATTCTTTAACGGAGACTTTTTAAACCGACACTATGCATTTAGTGGCGGGATGCTTTGCCCATCCTGCCAGCTTACGCATATGATATAACGTGTTACAAGAACAGAAAAACAGCTTGTAATAAAAATTATTCTGATTTTGTGTACAGACGCAACACAAATTACAGCAACAATCGTATTTTGATGGGCAGTAAGGCCCATGACTTAAGAAACGCGACAAAGTGTGGTGATATCGAAAGCGACACTTCCCCGTTTCATATCGTATTGAAAGCCATATGAATACAAGTAGAAGAAAATAAAGTAGGTATGTAAATCATAAATTCCAGATATTATTTTTCCTTCACAAATCGAAAGCAGCATATAAATGCGAGGACAGATGCGACAGCTATTTTATAGGGCCATATGGCAGTTATTAGTTGACAGTTATGCTAAACACAAGATAAGTAGCATCCCAAGCGATTGCCAATTAATCACATACATAGAGCTGACAAATTAATCCGGCGGCCTTCTCATTTCAAGCGCGGCTTCAAAATGACAATCTCGACATGAATCATGTCTCACGAACGACAAGGGGGAGAAAGAAAATCATTTTCTGCGATTACTTCCATCAAACTGGCTTTACACATCAATACAAGCTTGGGAGTTTCGGATGCAGCCAATAGTGTAGGCGTATCCTCTTTTTCCTAATCACTTAACACTCAATAACTAATTAAACAATTTTATCTATTTGTCGACAGTTTTCCAAATCTCCATTGGGTTTACTGTAAGCTCATACTTCAGAATATTTTCCACCACACAAGACGGACACGCGGCGCATTTGTCGCGATTGAATCTACACGACGCTAGACCTCAAACTGAAATATAATAAGACATCACAGTGATAGCGGCAAATACCTTTGTCCTAGCTGGATTCGGACCTGCCTGTTATTACCACGAAATGTTAAGGTCGATCTTTTTAATTGCTCTTTACAAATCAGACGATTAATTAGATATTTTTATAATGTATATGATAGAATCGTCCCGTTCTGTTGTATTCTGAGGCATTTTACCTGGACACGCTGCGGAATGAGCGCTGATTCGAGTCCTCAGGAGGAAGAAACCGGTGCGCACCTAGTAAATCAATGCATTTGGAGACCCACGACAGCGAAATCTTGTTTCGAAAATGAGCTATAGCTGCTGGGGGGACAATCGTGCTGACCGTTTTGGTTGGATGATCGTGCACCTCTGTTGAGGCATGTGGGTGTGAAATCTTCATGGGTGTCGCACCACGGATTTAATACTATGATAGTATCTTAACACTTTTTAACAAACACATTCATAGATAGGATGTTGTTGCGCCACGGATTTAATGCACAGTTTGAGGTAAATAGGCTAGTATTGACCGAAGTAGACAATTGTAATAAGCATAGTTTATAAAATACACAGAGATTACAGATTATTTTGTTCCGTTCTTATTGCACAGCCTACCCGAATAACATGTGCCCAATACCATCGTTTCTTGGTGGATAATTTATTCTGGTCTATGGATGATTAATCGACGATAAAGAATATGGTTAATTCATGAAGGAGCAATTTTTCTTAGGATCTTTGGATTCTTCTAGACCACCAGTTTGGTGACCATTAGATATATTGGGGAAGTCCAATCAATTGGCCTGCACGGTCCACTGATCGTAATCCATTGGATTTTTGGCTTAGTGTGCATTTAAAGGCTTTGGTATATTCAAGGGCAATAAATAACTCCGAGATATGTCAGCAAATTGCGAATGTCTGTCATCAGATTCGTGACAGCCAGGATTTCTCGAATTAACGCGTGCTTCTCTTCGATTAAGCGCTGAACTCTGAGTTGGAAAGACTGAACAGTAAATAAGGGAAGTACTGTAACAATAACGTTGAAGAGTTTACATGTACATTGATATTACGAGAGTTACTCATTAAATACACCGTGTTCACTTAAAGGGATAGAGAAATAAATGCTCACCATTTAATATCAGATGAAGATATTGTTGCGATTTACATCTGACAAGATGCACAAACTGTTATAGTGTATGCAACAGTGGTTTAAAAACAGCTTCATGTTCATGCGCATCAATGTTTAACGCGGAAACAAGCCTGCCGCCATTCAATAGAGCATTCCCTCATTGGACCATTCTTCTTCGTCAGGCGACAGTCACAGGGAATGTGTATCTGAACATGTTGCAGAAATTTAATTTTTGACCAACTCCCCACAGGATCAGTTTTTCAGCAATATGGGGCTCCAGCCCATTATTACGGAGCAGTGCATGACTTCTTAGATGCAAGCTTTCCCAATAGGTTGTTCGGAAGAGGAAGACCCCTTGTCTGGCCACCTAGGTCACCCGACTTGATCCCATTAACATTTTTCTGGAGCTTTGTAAAAGGTGTTGTGTACCAATGTGTTAGAGTTGACACTTTGGAAGAGCTGAGGCAACGCATTACAAATGCAGTTGGACTAGTCACTCCACAATGTTACAGAACATTTAGCAAGAGACTGAGTACCGTTTATATATCTACCGAGTAACTCGAAGTGCATACATCGAGTTGCAATGACCATTCTTCGAAACTCTGAGAGCTTTTACATCAAGTTTTGCAAAAAATTATGTTACAAAACCATTATTTATTCTTGAAATTAGCACTTATTTCTCGATCTCTCTAAGTGGAACATGGTGTAAGATTCCCTGGGTAATAGTTCCTTTCATGCCAGGGAAAATCATATATATATATATATATATATACATACATATATATATACATACATATATATATATATATATATATATATATATACATATATATTTTGTGTACGCAGTGCTCATGATCTGACACTACTTCACCTTCAGTTTATGGAGGTTGAAACAGCGTAGTTGACAGACTTTGTGAAACATGATTACGATAAAAGGCGGCAATTCGCAGAAAGAGGCCTGGTCTCCTATCCAGAGATGTTAAGCTTCTTCACGATGCCAAACCTCACACTCCAGCAAACACGGAAACTTTTGTAATCGTTCCACTGGAACATTATAGAGCATTATAACATTATGTATTCTTACAGCCCGGAATTATCCTCGTCCGATATTCTTTTGTTTTGGTCATTGAAGAAACTTATTAGAGGAAGACGATTTCTGAATTATGCTACTGCACTGTATACTATACAAGATTGGGTGGAACTTCAAGTACTGGATTTCTACAGAGAGGAATACTCAAGCTTGTACTATGTAGAAAAGCAGTAATCAGTTTGCAGTTCAAAATTCTGTGGCTCCAAATCAAAATGTGATTTCATTTCCTACAGTTTTCAGAAGTTTGAACGATCGCATAAAATCATAGTAATCGTGTTTCATAAGAACGTGTTATAGAGAGAAAAAAATAATAGAGATATACATGTCATCTTTTGCACAATAAAGATACCATCAGGATGCAGCACCTCATTTTCTCCAAACATTGATATATCGACTTCTGCCTTAGTACCACACTATTGTAAATGTTACTTATTATAAGTTACACACAAAAATGTTAGCAAAACATGGAACCTTACTCAATAATCAGTTAGTTTTTTTTACTATGCTATCTACGTAAAAATCTGTTACCTTTTTCGACACTGTGTATACTTAAATCAATCTCATATTGTCCGTCACATGATAATTAATGTGATAATGAACATGTCAAGTGAAAATTGAAGTAACTGAAGTAACTTCAGTGTTTATATAGGCAATTAACTGCAACGAGAAATTTTAGAATATTTCATTCAACACTATTATCACAATTTCCTGATAATTCCGTCATTTTTAGACGAGTTTAATTTTCTTTGGAAATTGGCGTTAATAAGTAATCTTTGGACCAACAACCAGACCAGTTCCTGGGGTTTAAGTACATTCTCTCTACAGGAAATGTAAATATACTGTAGAGGTCCTGTACCTACGGAAGTGTGGAAAAGAATAAAAACGAAAATAATCGTCAAATATTGTGTCGAGGTATGTCATTCTCTCACAAGAATTCTTAAACTCACAGCTTCATATGGGGTTTCTGGACAAATAGAAGTTGCCTAATTCTTTGAATGGGGGGGAGTGAATAATATTTAATGTGTTTCCGAGAGCACTCGTTTATATTTTAATATTGGAGTGAACTCCATCACTGCAGTTTTGTTTGTATAATGTGAATTATTTTTTCATATTTTATTCGCGAAGTAATCTTGCTAAATATCATGCATATCACGCGAGATTTTTATTGCCCTTGGATAAATTCACGAGCTCTTCGTTCTAGTTGCTATCTCTTGTGATATTACGTAACAAAATTACCTGAATTAAAGGTAGAAGAAATCTTGGAATCTATTTGTGGCGTCTGTATATTGATGTAATTGTGGAGTATTATACGTATATTTCACAATTTCATGAAAACAGTTACGTGGGGATTTTGAAAGTCAGTTCTTTATCGTCTGTAATATTTTATGAACTACAAAAAACATGCCTTTATATTAGGCCTATAGCCATTCCTGGATTTACGAAGTTGCATATTAAGAACGAATAGCGCAAGTTAAATATAGGGGAATTATTTGTAGTAAAAGTTTTACTCTTGATTGCGAACTGTCTTGGCATCTTGATGCTTAACCTGCTTTTTACATCACGTTGAAAGAGTGCGGTGGTAATAGCTCCTATATGTACTGCCACCCAACCAACACCTCTGCGTAACGGGCATCGTATCTGTTGCCATTGTGAAAGTGAGAATATGACGTTGACAAGTTTTAAGTTGATTTCAGCCCAAACTAGACGAATGCTTAATGACGTCAAGAGAAAACGATCTGCTGTGTTTGTTTTTACAGCTCGTCACGAGTTCAGTTTGGAGTATTTGTATCATTGATACAGGTGCAAAAAGTTCAGCACTTGTGTTGCGTCTGTTGAATAAGATCAAGGCACATTGGACTGGTAGGAAAAGAGAGCCACGCTTCGTACTGTTGTATTAACGTACTGTGAAAGGAGATACATTTAAAGTCGTCTATTCGTAGACATGAATTGTAATTCTGAAGTCAAAAATAATTTATTTATTTATTTATTTAATCTGGTAGAGATAAGGCCATGAGGCCTTCTCTTCCCCTCTACCAGGGGATTATAACTACAATATTAAGAATACAATTACAATTATAATTACAATTAATATTAAATTTACAGATACAATAAAAATTAAAGTACTAAAAGATTAACTGATTAATAAAAGCTAGACAGTTTATTGTAAAAGTTAAGAAGAGAGGAGCATTTCTTTTATTAAGTACAAATTAAACCTACTCTACGCAGTAAGAAAATGCTTAATAAGTTTGCTTTTGAAGGCTACTAAATTCTCTGATATCACTGGGTAGGATATTCCACAAGCGCGAGAGCGGGATTGTGTATGATGATGAATACGGGTCATGTCTTATGTGTTGGTATGGCTAGTATGCGGCTATTTTGCGTGCGTGTGACGAGATTATGATATGATGACAGGTAACTGAAACGGGAGGCAAGGTAGGTAGGTGTAGAAGTGTGAAGGACTTGGAAAAGGAGAACAAGAGAATGAAAATTTCTACGTTCGTTAAGCCGTAGCCAGCTTAGAGCTTGGAAGGATGGGGTAATGTGGTCAGCGCGACGGACATCGCAGACGAAGCGAACACAAGAATTATGAACACGTTGTAATTTTTGCGACTGTTTGACATTGAGGTCAGTCAGTAGAAAATCACAAATCGAAGTGGGGCATTACTAGTGTTTCCACTAGTATTTTCTTGAGTGATAGCGGAAGGAATTTTCGAATGCTGTTTAAGGAATGTAGTATGGAAAGCACTTTTTTGGTAATATGGGTTACTTGGTTATTCCAGTTTAAATGCGTATCAAAGTAAACTGCAATGTTTTTAACACAGGAAGCAAAAGGGATTATTGTGTCGTTTAACTTGACTGGAAGAGCAGGAGTAATATTCAATATTGTTTGTGAATATATAGGCACACAAAGTTCAGTTATGTCAATGCCGTCGCCACTGATTGCTGCCGAAACTTATGTATGCCAACCTTAGAGTTTGTCATTTTGAATGTATTAAGGAAATTCATTCACGAGGAAAGAGTAATAATAATAATAATAATAATAATAATAATAATAATAATAATAATCTCGGTGTCGAGAGATCTCAATCTACTACTGATTATCACTATCATAATGTTCAGACTGCTTACTTTGATAATGGTTAGAGTAATGACAGTTATGAGATGATGCTGTTTGGAATGACTAAACTCATCGTATTCGTAGTAGTTTTGCTCGGAAGAACTAAGGTTAACTATCTTGATTTGCAGAGCTATGTCAGATGACGGTGGCGAAGACGAATCACAGCAGGACTCGAAGAAATTCTTCGTTGATCGTGCCAAGTCTGGCCGGGCGACATGCAAGAAATGCAAGGAGAAACTGAACTCTGGCGATCTTCGACTGGCCAAATCCGGCTACAACCCCTTCGGCCCAGGTCCAATGAAGATGTGGCATCATGTCAGCTGCCTCTTCGATGTTTTCTCTCGTCAGAGGCCTACTACGGCCAAAATCGAGACTCCAGACGATATAGAGGGTTGGAGCGACTTGGAAGAAGAAGACCAAGAAGAAATACTCAAGTATTTGCCAAAATGTAAAGGTAAGAACAACATTATGAATTTACTCGTCTTATTACTCTTTGAGGATGAAATCAAATTGTCTCATACGCACTAAAGAAAATGTGATGAAAAGTGAGTTATTATATTTGTTGTTGTTGTCAGTATAAACAGTTTTATCGAATTATTTTATTATTATTTTTTAGATATTTACGCCATATTCATTATAAAGCCAGCGTTTCAATAATTCACTCTCTCTGTAGGCACTATATCTATATTTTGGACAAACTGTGGTACTGTCTTGAGCAGGGATGCAGAACTGGGGAAGAAGGGAGTGGAAGCATGGGGAAAGAGTTTGTTCCCTGTCTACAATCCCCTGACCTTGAATAGTACGTATCTGTGATGTCCGCAAGCACACTGAATACATATTTCCTCTCCCCCCTACTATACCCAATGATGTGTGGGGGTGATAGGAAGGGATGAGTCACGTGTTCCGACTTACGAGATGTGCCAAAATTGTAGCACACTTTTGCATCCCTGCTCTTTAGTAATAAACTTCTACTTTATTAAATTGGTGTAGAGTCCCCATAGGTTTTTAATTATTTTTACTGGAGATGAACAAAACTAACTGCCGCTCTTGCTCGCTGTGTTCGCTGCATTTGTCTTTCGAGTCTCGGCTCGTCATTCTCGTGCGCTTCGAGTCTCGCTCGTCATTCTCGAAATGGCATTTGGTCGCGTGGAAAGATTTCGTAACTTTGAATAACATACATCATTGAAATAAATAACATAAATGTTTAAATGAGACAAAAAAGACAAAACAGAACAGTATCTTAGATATCAAAATGTTCTGGTTCTATTATATATTACCTATGGTTATATAAGTAATAAAAAACAATTATCAAATAAATTTGCATTTCTAAGAAGCAAAACGTAACATTAATATCTGTTTATTTGAGATTGCACACTTGATCTTAAACATATGAAAAGAAAATTTCTAGCCTTTTAATAAGGGCCTACTAATTGAATAAAGACTGGGGAACGGATTATTATACACTGAAAGGTAGAGATGATGTTTCAAATAGGCTACTTGATTGTTTTTTACATATATAACAGTTGCCAAAGTAGATAAAAGTTCAATCAGGTATAAACAACTGCTGACTTCGGGACTTCTGGAGATCAACAGTCTTTACGTCAAGGATGCGACGTAATAAAACATTGTCGTGCGGGTTTTCGGCTTTGCGGGCGCTGTTAGTCTCGTTTTCTCGATCGTTGTTCATCTCTAATATTTACTATAATACTAATTTCAAAATTAAGACAAAGCACGCTTTGCATTATATTTTCATTTGCTTTTTAATATTGTGAAACTAAGAAAACATGCGCTACCCAATAACACAGATGCAAAATATGTCGTAGTTTTGTTTCAGGTACATAAATACAGTACTGTAAAATAGTAAGTTTCATTATGATGCCGTGTACTCGCCATTCTTATGAACGTGTTTATTTCACTTGGAAATGTTTATACATATAGGCTGAACATACAAATTTTAAATATTATCGTTATCATCTACTAGGCCTACATGGATTATAGCTTATGACCTGTTTCGACATCAGGAGATATCTGCAATTGGTCAATCTACTTTGTTATTGCTATTTCTCTCGTTCTAGGCTATATCTACTTGTCTTATTATTTTATAAATTCTCATTTCTGACATATCCTTTGTACTTGCTCATTCTAGTATATTTTTTTGTAGTTTTTATATATATTCATCAAGATTAAAAATATAAATTCCCTTTTATCACTGCTTCTCTTTTGATCCCAACTGTTATAGCCTTCAAGGAGTCTCTAGAATCTCATCTCAGACGATTATAGTTTTCTTCTTTCACTTGTTTAAAGACAAGTTCGTACTTTCATACAGAGGTGCTGCCATCACTTCAAGAATTTAAGTTTGCTGATTATCGTCGCTTTTTATGTCAGTGTTCTTACAATTTCGCATATTCTTTGAATTTTATGTAATTTATTTTGTATTCTGTTTGAAAGATAATATTAAAACCTTAATAGTGAAAGTTTGACATGATATGTTTGTTCTGTTATCTTTGTTATCATTATCTTACGTGTGAGGTGATTTATTCCTGTAAAGAGTTTGTTTATATCTAATATTTTTAGGTTATGATCTTTCCTTAATTTCTCAAGTTGAAGAGTAACTTGGAGCTTATCGTCGGGAACACTAAAACAGCCTGATCGTTTGCAAGTAGTACTTTTTAAAACTTAATTGATTTACTTTAAAATGTTTTATTTAAAGATTCTTACAGTATAGTCAATATAAATATTGCTAGAGACAGCGGGCACCCTTGTTTTCCTCCTGGATTTGTGATTTCAGACGTTTTGCTAAGAGATGTTCCAATGGTCACACTAATCGTAATTTTGTACATACCACAGTCTAGTAAATACATTCACGAGGCTTGTGTTTATGAGGGTATTAGGAACAATAGACTGTCCAGGTACTATTTCGCATTGTCTGTAATGAGGCGATACTAGCGATCCTAGAGGTTAGCAACTGTTTATGGATGCATATTTGTACGTATTCAGCTTCGTGATTGCATATACTGGACTGTGGTACATACTATCAATTTATTATCTTTGCCAAATGTTCAGAGAAACTTGTTTCTGTCATTATCGCTCATTAATTTCTCCTTAATTTAATTAATTTAATTGTGAACTTGTCGCTAATTAGTTCGCTAATTATATCTTCGTTACTCAGTGTTTTTTATATTATATACATGCAATCTGTACAGGAACTTTTTTTTTTCATAATCCACCATATTTTTCGTGTAGAATACAGTCACATTATTTATATATCTAACTATTATTTTTGCATATACTTTACAAGCTGAAGTAAGAAGACTAACACCTCCATGGCTGTTACAGTCCTGTTTATTTCCTCTTTTTGAATATTGGAAATAAGATTCCTCTTGTCCATTCCTCCAAAATGTTTTATGTAATGCAGCACAAATTAATAATGTTAATATATTTAATTTTATTTACTGAAGTGCGTATTTTGGCAATAAATTCCAAATTTAATCCTTCACCTTTCTGAAGCTTTCCTCCTCTCAAAGGTTTTAATACTACTTCTTATAATATCTTCAATTGAATTAAATCTATTTCATCTTCTTTTGATCCTTTATCATTTACATTCATAACCTCTTGTGGATTACAGTAGTCCATACTTCTGTACAATATTACATGAATTCTGTTTGAGTTGTAATACCAAACTTTACTGTATCTTTCCCTTCTTGATAGAAAAAACGGAGTATTTCACAAGCACAATTTTTGGACTCCATCAATATCGTGTTCTAAATTATTTGAACCTGGATGTCCAGTTTTCTCTGCTTTGCAGCAGCGGATTTGTTTTTGCATCTATCAGATCCTGATTTATTCTGTAAATACTGAGGCGGCTTTCTTTCCTTTGATAGTATTGTGTATTCCTTCGTTCTACCTTCTTACCTTCTCTTTGTTGTGCGTATCTTTCTTGCGTGCGAGACTTCATTTGTTACTTGACAATTGCTGCTTTTACATTTTACCGTCCTTGTTTTACATGTTTTTCTCGTTGCTTATAGGTCTAAAATTTAATTATTCTTCATACGTGTGTAGTGCAATATCTTTACATTTATTGTAGCAGATGAATTTTAAACTTGTCAACTAGCCGTACCCTTGCGCTCCGCTGCACCCGTTAGAAATAAATATAAAGTAATTACATAATTAAAATAGGACATTTGATCCAGGGAACATTCGTGTTTGATATAAGGATAAATCGTTTATTATGTTACTTAATTTAAATTGTATTTGCATAATTAAAATGCGATCATTTTGATCCAGAGACCACTCATTTGGTCATAAAAATTATTTTAGGAAATACAGGAAACGAATGTACAGAATAGCCTATCAAGTTTTCTGTGCATAAGAAGCTATTTTAATCTTACCTGTCCTCGATTCACTCAGAAGTTACTGTAATAACATTATAGCATTATGTCCATCTAGAGAAACTACACTTTCCAATGGTGAATTAATAATTAATTATACAAATCGGTTAATTTAGCTTCTGATATTACTTCATACAAACACAGAAACATTATCTGTAGGCTGTCTTTCATAGCTTTCGATTGTTGCTGTCCAAGGCCCCTTATAGACGAAGTCATTTGTTTTTTTAATTCATTACACGGCCTTGGCAGTTATTTTAATTTTAAAACTCATTTATCTCATTAAATATCAGTCCTATCAAACTTTTTCAAGGAATAAAACTTATCGGAAATTATTTCTAAAGAAACTTTTGTTATGTAACATGTTTCACAAAAATCAATAATAAGCGAGATATTTCGATTTATTTAATTCAGGCCCCCTTATAACCCCCCTTTTAAATACTGTATTTTGAATGCCATATAGCCTAAAATCTAAGTTACAACGAACTTAATTTATATTCCAATTTTCATCGAAATCCGTTCAGCTATTATAGCGTGAAAAGGTAACAAACATACAGACAGACAGACATACAAACAAAAATTTCAAAAAAGCGATTTTCGGTTTCAGGGTGGTTAATTGTATATGTTAGGACCAATTATTTTTGGAAAATCGAAAATTACCAGAAAAATTTCGGCTAAAGATTTATTATTAGTATAGATATGTTTTATATACAGTATAGTCCACATCTGTGGAGTAACGGTTAGCGAGTCTGGCCGCGAAACCAGGTGGCCCGGTTTCGATTCCCGGTTGGGGCAAGTTACTTGGTTGAGGTTTTTTCCGGGGTTTTCCCTCAACCCAAATACGAGCAAATGCTCGGTAACTTTCGGTGCTGGACCCCGGATTCATTCAGACGCTAAATAACCTCAGATGTTGATAAAGCGTAGTAAAATAACCTACTAAAATAAAAAATATACAGTATATATTTATTTTTTGCCTCATTTTGTCAGAATTTTAATTTTTACCAAATAATGATCTTTTTCATATATTCATTTAGAATTAGACTTCTGTCTGCAAATCTTTCATTTTGGGATTATCATTTCCATATGAGTTTAATGCAGAATTAGAATCGGTAGTTTCCTCTTTGTTGAATATATATATATATATATATATATATATATATATATATATATATATATATATATATTATTTTGGATTATCATTTTCGTAACTATTTAATTTAGAATTATAACCAATTTCCTATTCTTCTTTAATTGTTATACTTTTTTGTCTTCAAGGATGGAAACCTACACCGAAAGAACCTAAGGACGATACACCTAAAAAGACAAAAGTATCATCGACGAAAACGTCAAAAGAGAAAGAGAAGGAAAAAGACAAGGACAAGGATAAGGAGAAAGAGAAAGACAAAGATAAAGACAGGGATAAAGAGAAGAAGAAGGACTCGGGATCATCGGCCAAAGAAGGCCACAAAGATGATTCTTTCAGGGAGTTCAGGAGATTGTGCGCTGCCTTGTCGGAGACACAAAGCTACACCGGGAAGACCGCGCTGGTCAAAGAATTTTTCACTAAGGGCACCGACGGCTGTAAGTACGAAGACTTATCTCTATTTCATATGCACTTTTTTTTTAATTCTGCTGCATTCATAGATGTCTGTATGGCCCTAAAGCCTTCACTCTGAATACTCCAGCTATCTATAGGCTATCTTTTAGTCAGTTAAAATTAAAAATTACAGCCGAAAATTGTTCATTTCTTTCCAGAGTCTAAATATTACCACGTATATTTGTCCTACAATTTGATTTTCCGCGCTAAACTGGAGAATTTTCTGCCGTCGCTTTGAACCGTGCCGTTACGGTTGCGACCAAATTGAACTGAATACACAATGTCGCCAACATAAGGACATGATATTTGGTCTGTGGCGTCTTTAGGAGGAGATATTTGTTTTTTTTTCTGTCTCTACCTCCTTCGTTCTGAACATTACTGTGAGATAGCACCACTGTTAGCGACAAGATGTATTTGCGTAAATATTACGAATAGATTACATGAGGGGTTCGCGACAGGAACAGTTTTGCTGTGGCGCATACGCGGACTTCTCATGCAGTAGCAGCGTGATACTTACTGGAATTTATTTTCATGTGTACATTCCAGATCAAATCAAGAAGATCCCTTCTTGCTCCGGTTACACATCTTGCATATTATACGAAGGTTAGGTTTGGTTAGTTTAGGTTTTTATTAACCAAGTCCGCTTATGCGCAGTCGGCCAAGGTGATCTTGTCGGTCATGGCCCTTATGATGGTTTTTGTTTCGTAATATTGATAAGCAATAATATGATGAAAGCGGGGAATAATTTCATGGCCGTTAAAAGTTTCTTCTTAAAAGACGAGGTATTTTCTCTAGATCACAAATAAAAGGCAACGCGGTCATAATTACGTACTTAACGCTTTGGCGAACATTAACCGGAAATTTACTTTCCTTCATTTGAATGATATTCCCTGAAAAACACCTCCCCCTCCCCCTTTATTTCGTCGTGATAACCTACTTTAAGAACTTACTACATCTGCATTTTCTTTTGGTGCATTCAAACACCGCCCTTTTACTGCATAAACCTTGCACTTGACTAATGGAGTCAATTATTTAACAATATAGTCGCGAATTTCACTATCACCTTTTCGATTGTCTTTTATTTGACACGGCTCGGTACGACCCGGTTACTAGTGGTCAGCGAGCAACGTCGACTACCGACGTTGGTCTACCGTGCGTATTATTCAGTTGTTTCGAATAACTGTTAAACGTTGTATATAATTAAAGCTACTTTTACAGACCAACTGTAGGATTATGATAGCGGCCAAAGAAATACGATTGGTTGGCTGGTATGTTGGTAACATGTTCATACATAATCAGTGAAAACCTCCATAGAACTAGTAATCTAACAGTTTGGGTAATGCGATTTATAAGATCAGTTATTCCTTATAGTAAAATGAGTGACAAAAATGATTATTAATATGTGTTCAGCGTAGGAATGAAAGCGCAAAAGATCGCTATAATCGGATTGTCGCGTAAGATGTGTCTGGAAACTTCAAACATTAAGACGGGATTGTCTTTTTTCCTTACATATATATGTATATATATATATATATATATATTCTTTTTTCTGAATTATTCCCTTTGCCATGTATTGTGGGTCCCT
This sequence comes from Periplaneta americana, assembly GCF_040183065.1. Lineage (NCBI taxonomy): Eukaryota > Metazoa > Arthropoda > Insecta > Blattodea > Blattidae > Periplaneta > Periplaneta americana. The sequence goes on along the minus strand of NC_091125.1, from coordinate 47,203,720 downwards.
ATCACCACGACATGGCGCGTCCTCAGGTTAGAGGAGACGGCTTCCAGATATGGAGGGTAGCTGCGAATATTGTATTGAATAAGCAGTCGTGGACAGCCGATAAGGGGTGGTCCTCCAGCTTGGGGATTGGGCAAAGGACTAACAACCCATCACCGTAAAAAAAAGCTTGTTACGAAAAACGGTTATTGGGAAAATATTTGGGGCTAAGAGGGATGAAGTTACAGGAGAATGGAGAAAGTTACACAACGCAGAACTGCAAGCATTGTATTCTTCACCTGGAGTAATTAGGAACATTAAATCCAGACGTTTGAGATGGGCAGGGCATGTAGCACGTATGGGCGAATCCAGAAATGCATATAGTGTGTTAGTTGGGAAACCGGAGGGAAAAAGACCTTTGGGAAGTCCGAGACGTAGAGGAAGGATAATATTAAAATGGATATGAGGGAGGTGGGATATGATAATAGAGAATGGATTAATCTTGCACAGGATAGGGACCGATGGCGGGCTTATGTGAGGGCGGCAATGAACCTGCGGGTTCCTTAAAAGCCATTTGTAAGTAAGTATTATTCCCCCTGAATTGGTTATAATTGAAAACAGTATTTTGAAAATCACTATATTACAGATGGAACTTACGTAACGGTTTTTTTTCTTCGAGCGTGATACCATATTCCCTATGACTATCACGTAAATGTTATCTGTGGAAATTTGTAGTTATAATTTATTCTACTTAAGTGAACCAATTATTTCAATTATTACCAACAAACATTAAATACACTCCTTCGTCAAAAGAGGACAAGGCAAGATGTTAGTCCAGCTGAAAAAGTGTTGGGGGATCAGTCAAGACCTTAGGTGCGCTATGGTACAAAAATCGCCTGTTACTGAGAGGTTTCATTGCAGAGCTTAAAATTTATAATAAGATAGTTTAATTTTGACGTAGACGTGAAGTAAGCAGTAACTTCAAAGCTCTCATTTATGGACGAAATGGTTTATGTGTCGTAAATGTATTAACATAAACCTACTATTAATAAGTACTACTATTGCTATTGCTACTGCTACTGCTTTTAAGGAACCCGGAGATTCATTGCCGCCCTCACATAAGCCCGCCATCAGTCCCTATCCTGAGCAGTATTAATCCACTCACTACAATCATATCCTACCTCCCTCAAATCCATTTTAATATTATTCTCCCATCTACGTCTCGGCCTCCCCAAAGATCTTTTTCTCTCCGGCCTCCCAACTAACATTCTATATGCATTTCTGGATTCACCTATACGTGCTAAATGCCCTGCCTTTCTAAACGTCTGGATTTAATGTTCCTAATTATGTCAGGTGAAGAATACAATGCTTGCAGTTCTACATTGCGTAACTTTCTCTGTTCTCCTGTAACTTCGTCCCTCTTAGCCTCAAATATTTTCCTAAAAACCTTTTTCTCAAACACCTTTAGCCTCTGTTCCTCTCTCAAAGTGAGAGTCCAAGTTTCACAACCATACAGAACAACCGGTAATATAACTGTTTTATAAATTTTAACTTTCAGATTTTTTGACAGCAGACTGGATGATAAAAGCTTCTCAACCGAATAATAACAAGCATTTCCCATATTTATTCTGCGTTTAATTTCCTCCCGAGTGTCATTTATATTTGTTACTGTTGCTCCAAGATATTTGAATTTTTCCACCGTTTCTAAGGAAAAATTTCCAATTTTTGTATTTCCATTTCATACAATATTCTGGTCACGCGACATGATCATATATTTTGTCTTTTCGGGATTTACTTCCAAACCTATTGCTGTACTTGCTTCAAGTAAAATTTCCGTGTTTTCCGTAAGAGTTAGTAGATTTTCTGCTAACATATTCACGTCATCCGCATAGACAAGCAGCTGATGTAACCCTTTCAATTCCAAACTCTCTCTGTCATCCTGGACTTTCCTAATGGCATACTCTAGAACAAAGTTAAAAAATAAAGGTGATAATGCATCTCTTTGCTTTTGCCCGCAGTGAATTGGAAAAGCATCCGACAGAAACTGACCTACGTATACGGACTGCAGTATGTTTCACTGAAACACATTTTTAATTAATCGAGCTAGTTTCTTGGGAATGATAAATACTATAAGAATATTATATAAAACTTTTCCCTTAACCGAGTCATATGCCTTTTTGTAATCTATGAATAACTGATGGATTGTACAGTAGTAGTAGTACCAGCAGCAGCAGCAGCGCATTATTACTGGATATACTTTCCGTCCAAAGGAAGCCATTTTAACAATGTTATCGCCCTGAATTTAAGTGTCTACCTTCGGAGCGTGATAACAACGAATGGGGATAAAGCATAGTGAGATGTGAAAGGGAAACTGTTCGTATACATAAATTACCTGATTCTGTTGAATCCAATAATGAAAGCCTCCTCATTTGTGCTTCTGCTTTTGGTAAGTAAAATATAATCATGATGCCTATATTGTCAAATAATGCCATTTTAAAGCAATCTACTTGTGTACGAGTTTGTGCTGAAACGTTTCATTCCCTCAAAGCACAGTTCTAGTGTGTCGGGCAGTTATTCTGAAGCCTCATATCTGCACCTTAATATCAGAAGTACAAAACTTAAGGAAATGTGTTGGTCTTTGGAAAGAAGTAATAATTTCCTTCCTAGCATAAGGAACAGAATTAGGATAGAAGCGGCATAAGACACGCGAATATAGCTGCGTAGTTTTATTTAATAATCGTCAGTAGTATTAGGTATTTAAAGTGTGTAAAGAGAAGTAATATGTAATGATGAACATCATCGAAAGTATTTCTGAAAGTTTATTTGTTAAGTTTTCGGTTTCATTCCAAAGGAGAACTATATGGAATGGCTACTTATGCTCAAAGAAAAAAAAAGCGATATCGAGATTTTGGCCGAAATGTTCTTCTTTCGTTTAGAAACATTTCCTGCGACATATGCTTCTTTTCTTACTGCTGGTCGTAGAAATTGAGAACTTGAATACTAGTATATTAGAGTGTGTAATTTCTTCTTCTTTTTCTTCACTTCATGGCGTGGGCATTATGCCTGTTCCGTCTCACAGTTCTTTCCAGCTCTCTTTTGGCCTTCCTATGTCTGTATTTCCTCATGGTTTGTAGTGGAATGCTGCTTCAGATATTCTCATTTTATCCACTCTTTGTATATGTTGCAACCACTGATTCTGGTGTTCTTTTATTTTGTAATTTATAGAAAAAAATATTTAATTCTGTTCTTATGTCCTCATTTCTTGTACAACCTTTTGTTCTTCGTAAAGAAATTCATTTCGGAACTTTGTAATCTGCTTTTCAGATTGTTTGTAAGTACCCATGATTCGCTTCTGTAGAGTAAGGAAGGAATATCCACTTTTTGAAATGTAAGTCTTGTTTCTTTTCTTGATTTATTTTTTATGTTTATTGTACCGCACATCATTTTAAATTTTGAAAGTTTTAAATTTATATATATTTCTCTTTTTGCAATCTTGTTCCAGAGGTGTGTTATCAATTATTATTTTTGATCTAATACACGTTTTCCCCCCAGAATGTCATTACTTTCGTTTTATTTGGTAATATTGTAAAATTATAATGAGAACATAATTTGTTTAAGCAATATCTGCATGTTGCAGGTTTCTTTCTGTTTCTTGAACACTATATCATCTGCATATAATAATATATTTAAGTTTATAAAATGATTTAATTTATAATATCATAAGCCCTAGGAGAAGGATGGATGGTTCAACCAGAAGAAACACCTGTGGAATAACGGTTAGCGCGTCTGGCCGCGAAACCAGGTAGCCCGGGTTCTATTCCTGGTTGGGGCAAGTTACCTGGTTGAGGTTTTCTCCGGGGTTTTCCCTCAACCCAATATGAGCAAATGCTGGGTAACTTTCGGTTTTGGATCTCGGATTCATTTCACCGGCATTATCATCTTCATCTCATTCAGACGCTAAATAGCCTAAGATGTTGATAAAGCGTCGTAAAATAACCTACTAAAATAAAAAATCAACCAGAAGAAGCAATAATGGCATGTACGAGAGGTACCTATCGGTTGGGACACGGAGCTTTCCCAAGTACTGCAGCCCAAGTACTGGGTGTTCATTTAGAAGTGTGTCATGACGTCACTGTTGTGAGTCAGCGATTTGAAGCGAGTTTCAGCTTTTATGTCAGAGCAGTTGCCTATTAATCAAGGCGTTCAATCTGAATTTGAGAACGTGTACGGTTTAATTTCAACGTCGTAGCAACAGATGGCGGTCTGTACGGTCTGTATGCTACCATAACCTCTTTCGAACTGTGTTTTGCTCGGGCAAGTCGTACGCAGGGTATTTGTTATCATCGGTTGCGTGAGGCAACATTCCACAACACAAATCAAATGCTCCGTACCATGTTGACCGTCGTAATTAATGTCAACAAATGCTGTACGTAAGTAATCGTCTTAACCCTCTCCCCATATCCCGACAGTAAGAAAAAAAAACTCACCCCAGTACGTATTTCCAAACAGTTCACATTCCTGCCACTACTGGAGTTATCGTACGTATCGGTAAGTACTCTTCAGGCAACTTCTCTGGCACATAGGTAATACGCCTCTGCGGAAGTGTAGGAAGATTGAATTCTCTAGGCTCATCGACTAGCCACATGACGTCATACAGCGAGCCATGACACACTTTGAACTGAACACGCAGTATGCTTTTTGTGCACTCGTGGTGGAATGAGTTGCATGCTGCCGGGCCAAGCCGGATCCACCATCTATCCAGATTCAAATCCTTATACCGTACATCTAGCGGTGACCTGCCGTACCTGACAAGTTTACATGTGTCGTCATGCCCCGTAAATCAAGGAAGAACCTGGGGAACTCTGGTGCCTCGTGCTGAGTTAGGTAGGCTACATGAATTGCCAGAAATTCACCTCCGTCCCATCTACAAAACTTCGTATTATAGCGGATGATTTATTTCTGCGTTACGGAAATACAAGTGATCCCCTATTTTTTTTAGAATGAGAGAACAATGAAAGGCGATTTTATTGTGGAGAGTATCGATGAAATGGCGGGGGGAAATCGGGAGATCCTGAAAAAATCTTTCACAATCTTGACTCGTTCACCGCAAATAGGCTACTAACTCCGTCATCACCGAAATTTGAACTTAAATTTGTAGTTGTCGTAACTAGCGCTCTGCCAGCTGTGCAACCAAGGCGGCTGAAGGTAGACTGAGAAAGTTACGAATTAAGGCCCATGAAAAGTCATGTCTGCCTGAGCCTTCAGACGGTGTAGGATAACGGAAGCTGTGGTTTTTGATAGACGAGACGGCGGGCAGCTGTATAAACCCATCCATCCATCCATCCACCCACGTGTACATACATAGGCATACATACATACATACATACATACATTACAATACAATACATGCATCCATACATACATGCATCCATACATACATGCATCCATGCATACATACATACATACATACATACATATACACACACACACACATATAGAGCTACTCAAAATAGCCTTAATAAAGTTGAGAATTTAAGTGAAGAAGAACTAAGCCGAGACACGCAACATTTCGATCTCGATTGTGTTTTTATTTCTTTCTTTCTTTCTTTTTTTCTTTCTGTATTTCTGTCCTTCTTCCTTTCTACTATGTAATTGGACATATAGCAGCAAAACAAAACATTATGAGAAATAAAATTGAATTTCAAAATATGAGTGAAGTCTGTGGTTTTTGGTGAACGAGACGGCGGGCAGCTTTATAAACCCATCCATCTATCTATCCATCCATCCATCCATCCACCCACGAGTACATACATAGGCCTACATACATACATACATACATACATACATACATACATGCATCCATATATACATGCATCCATACATACATACATACATACATACATACATACATACATACACACATACTGGGTGTTCATTTCAAAGTGTGTTATGACGTCACTGTTGAGTCAGCGATTTGAAGCGAGTTTCAGCTTTTGTGTCAGAGAAATTGCCTATTAATCAAGGCGTTCAATCTGAACTTGAGAACGTGTACGGTATAACTTGAACGTCGTAGCAACAGATGGCGGTCTGTACGGTCTGTGTGCTACCATAACCTCTTTCGAACTGTGTTTTGCGCGGGCAAGTCGTACGCAGAGTATTTGTTATCATCAGTTGCGTACGGCAGCATTCCACAATACAAATCAAATGCTCCGCATCCATGTTGACCGTCGAAGTTAATGTCAACAAATACGTAAGTAATCGCCTTAACCCTCTCCCCATATCCCGACAGTAAGAGAAAACTCACCACAGTACATGTTTCGAAACAGTTCACATTCCTGCCACTACCGGCGTTACCGTACGTATCGGTAAGTACTCTTCTGAATGAACGCCGTACTTGCTAGGCAACTTCTCTAGCAGATAAGTAATACACCTCTGCGGAAGTGTAGGAAGATTGAATTCTCTAGGCTCATCGACTAGCCACGTGACGGCATACAGCGAGCCATGACACACTTTGAACTGAACACCCAGTAGAGCTATTCAAAATAGACCTTAATAAAGTTGAGAATTTAAGTGAAGAAGAACAAAGCCGAGACACGCAACATTTCGATCTCTATTGTGTTACTCTTTCTTTCTTTCTCTCTCTCTCTCTCTCTCTTTCTTTCTTTCTTTCTTTCTTTCTTTCTTTCTTTCTTTCTTTCTTTCTTTCTTTCTACTATGTAATTGGACATATAGCAGCAAAACATAACAGTGAGAGAAATAAAATTGAATTTCAAAATATGAGTGAAGTCTGAATTTTTTCGTTTTTGGATAGAAGTTTTCGGTTGTGGAACGTCTATGTCTTAGTAATCTCAATTTAGAATGAAGATAGCTTTTCATTCTGCAGTTTTCTGTAATGGATAACCTACACTAATAATGAAGAAGACCTGTTTCGTTTCATGGAAGAATTACAGAACGGACTATCTGTGGTTGTGTGTACTACATTACTCTGGAAATCAGAACAACTCAGTGTCGGGTAGAGTTCCCGGGTAGCTCAGTTGGTAGAGCGTTGGTACGTTAAACCAAAGGTCCCGGGTTCGATACCCGGCCCCGGAACAATTTTTCCCTCGAAATTATTCAAATCAACTTTACAGGGAGTTATACCTGAAATCTTGATTTGCATAATACACGTCACTGTTCGTTAACAGAAACCCACAATGTAAGTCACATGGAGTTAGTGTGCACTCGAAGTTGGTTGCTTGACGGTTGTCAGCCCACTTTGAGGTAAGTGGATATAGAGGGAAGAATTGGATCGGTGTCGGGTAGAGTTCCCCGGTAGCTCAGTTGGTAGAGCGTTGGTACGTTAAACCAAATGTCCCGGGTTCGATACCCGGCCCCGGAACAATTTTTCCCTCGAAATTATTCAAATTATTCAGAACAACTCTAGTCGATTCTTTCTATCCTGATTGTGAGATAAGAATTTCATACATCTCATTAGACATTAACATGAAAACGTTGACATAAAAAACATTAAAACAACTTATGAATTCTGTTTCCGAACTTTCCACTATCTCACCGACGCAATATAGCTCTCAAAAATGTCATTTAATGACCTGAAAGTTTCCATATCCTATTTACGTAATCATTATCACGGGAACAAAAAATTATAGAAAATACAGGATCCGATTTTGATGTAGAAGGGTTAGAATTTCACAACACCTTGCCAATGACCTTTGTAACCGTATACATTTCAATTCGAAGCAGCAGCCATTTGGACTTTCTTTTTATATTGTGCCTCGTTCATTAGTGCTTGTTCTTCTTTTTAGTTTCCGTATAACCTGCAGCTGCCCGCTTTTGTTTTGTTTCTGCCGGAATTGAACTCATTGTACCGGAACAAGCAAGACCAATAAAAGGAATCTCGCGACTCGTATTTTGTAAAAGCGCATCCGTGTTTAATTTTTCTTTACATAATTGCAGCTGTATGTTCAGAACGTTTCTGGTGGAACAAGCCTCAGGACCTGGAAGTTGCTCAGCTGACCTGAGACAATGCTGCTATCCTCGTCAGACCTGTTAAATTTGTGATAAACAAACAGCTTTATTGTAGGTTTCCTCGGAATGTTTCGGGCTTTCTGCTCATCCTCATTAAGCTAAAACTGCACGTCCGCCATTCTTCCTGAAAATCTCTGTTGTTTCAGTAAGTATCGAATTTTTCGTAGAATTTTAATACTTGGCTATGAAATTTCTTGTCCCGCGCCCTAGCGTCGTGGTCAAATACATTATGCGTAGGACTAGCGTTATGGAATGCGCGCTGGTTCGAACCCTCATGGAGAAGGAAATTTCCTTATGAAATTTCGACCAGTGTATGGGACCGGTGCCTACTCAACATCGTGATGAATTTGGGGAGTTACGGTAGTAGCGAAATCCGGTTATGAAAACCAGCTATAACGGTTGGGGAATCATCGTGATCACCACAAGATACCTTCGTTCTGGTTGGGTGATCGTTCACCTTTGCTGAGGCATATGGACTTGAGGCCAACACGTGGCCTTAGCCACTGGTTACGGAATTTATTATTGCATTCTTCATTCATTAATCTAACTTAGTACAGTATCATTGTATCGACTGATTATTCCATTTTATTTGTACTTTTATAGTATTTCAGTTCCGGACTTACTTTACTAGACTATGATTCCTCGGCTAGTTGATTCTTTAGATTACTTACAGTGTCTGTTTATTTGCTCATAGCAGGTCAGTGTTGATTTTTCTGTTTCGTTTGAGGTCGAGATTTGTCTCTTTGTTGTTTTCCGCCTTTACCAGAGCCCTCCCGGAAGGCAACGTTGCATCACTACTGGACAGAAGGTTGAATGAACTCGTACGTCTAATTAATCCTTCAATACGAGTTCAAATTCTATGTACATAAGGCTTATATTCACTGTGAAAACTTAAATGCAAACATAGCCCTAATAGTCTGACGAAAAACATACAAAAATATAACAACATTTGAGCATTCAGAATGCAGAACGTGTAAGTTAGGAATAACCAATAAACCACTGACGTAGCTCAAGCGGTGGGCGCGTATGCTCGAGCGTATGTTCGATTCCCGCTCCGACTGGTTATCTGGTTGGTTTTTTCCGAGGTTTTCTCCAACTGTGAGGAGAATTTCAGTTAATCACATGGCGAATCACTGACCTCATCAAATACCATTTCACTAACCCCAATTTCATGGACGCTAAATAACCGAGTGTTTCATACAACATTGTTAAATAACTGATAAATTAAAAAATGTATTTATAGCCTGATAACAACAATTTCTTTTTGGTCTGTAGTGCTAGTTTCGCTCGATGGAATCGATTGTTGAGAGAAGTTGTGTGATTTTGCCGAGGTAATAACTTTTGTTTAAAATCTGAGGCATGGAGTTAGGATGCTAGTTCTGATATTGCAAGCAAACTTCATAGTACTGCTCAGTTCCTAGCACATTTTAAGTGTGGTTAACAAGTCAGAAAATATGACAAGTTTGTCTTTTTCCTAATTTCAATTTTTGATCACCTATTACCGCGCTATTCCTGTCATGTGATTGGTTGAATTATTACGTTTCGGTTGAATTATTATGTTTCGATACATATAAGTTTGAAAGTATAGAGCTGCGAACTTATAACTTTACATCTTTATAGTTGCATCTGTAGATTGCCCGGTTAGAAGGTTTTTAAGTCGGAGAATACGAGTAATAATTAGGCCTAAGTATCGCGCATTCCCAGCGTCAAAAGCGCCTGTTAACAGAACTTGTAACCATATAATGTATCCGTTTACTGTGTGAAGCATTAAAATGAAAGAGATAAGAATGAGGATGCAGTATGTGCGGCAGGTTTCTGTGCTAAATTAAACTCAATTATATATATATTTTTTAAATCGTTCGAACAAGGCTAAAGGCTCGATGATGATAAGAATTTCCAAAACAATTAATGTTGCAGCACGTGGCTAAATGTTTAGCTAGAAGACAGGCAGCTCGTGTAAAGACGCGGGTTCGAATCCTGGCGGGGGAATTTTTTCCCCCTTATTTAATATGTTTTGTAACATACCAGGGTGCTTCTCATGGACAAATTTTATTTCACAGGCAGATATACTGATTCACTGTAGTAGGGCACTTTGCTTTTCAACATAGTCACTATGCTTGTCCAGACATTTGTTTCAACGATAGACCAAGGCATCGATGCCGGCATAGAAGAAATCTACTTCAAGTCCCTGAAGCAATGTCATGACGGCTTGTTGAATGGCCGTCTCGGCGTTGAATCGCTTAGCACCCAGGTGCTTCTTCAACGATTCGAAGAGAAGAAAATCACTGGGCTCCAGGTTGGGGCTGTAGGGAGGATGGTCCAGTACCTCCCACCGGAAACACCGTTTCGCACCATATACCTCGGCAAGTTGACGATAAATTCCTGCTGGTGAGATGCCCTTAAGACACAATAACCGGATCACAATACGCACCTCCATGTTTGATCATGTTTCCGTGTGCGCAGCTATCTTTCAACTAATATTGCGAGGATCTAACGCAACTTATGCGTCATCTAATGACTGCGTGATGAAGCTGTGGTCTGCTGCCGCGGCCCTGACGGAAAATTCGAACAAGAAGGGAAATTTGTCACCGTAAGAGCTCGTATTACTTCGTGACTTCACTTTTTGAATCACTCTTGTAATTCAATTGTATTTTTTTTCCTATATTTTGCTAGTGTCTTACTCAGTATTTCCAACATTACGAATATAGGCAAAGAGCACTGGACGAAGCACTAATTCCACACCTCTTCTTATTTTGATGTATTTTTTTTTTCAATTATTCATTACCCGTCCTCCGAATATATATTATAACCAGGGAAAGGATTTATATGTAAATACATATTTACTTATAAAGCTAATATCATTTATATTTTGCATTATCTTTATGTTTCACAATGTGTAGGGTTGAAAAATCCTACTTTTATTTTCCATATTTTTCCATATTTTAGAGTTTAGTACATATTTTCGTTAATTTCCATATATTTTCCATATTTCATATAAAACAGTCCATATTATATTAGGTTTAACAATAAAACAAAACAAAATTCCATTAACTTTTAAAAATACATTTCAACAATAGAGATTTAAACACATGTTCAGTAATCCCTTTAACATCAGAGTTATTTGAAAATTAGCAGTCCTATCAACAATGGGAAAGTAAGCTACAAAACTGTATTAATTTAATTTAAAATTTTTAACAGACTTCAGTTGTGCAGCTCAACAGTTAAATGCCAGTCAGAGTACACATAGGTTCAGTTTTGTAAATCATACTATAAAGACGGTAAATATGCCAAAAGTACGTCATTCAGTCAATTTAAAATCAAAACTAACAAGTTACATTTCAGAATTTAAAGAAGATGGTTTATCAACTGACAATAAAATATTATTTTGTAATTTGTGTCAGTGTGCAGTATCATCTACACAAAAGTTCCTGGTGCAACAACACATTACAACTAGTAAACATCAGGCCAACAAACAACTAGGGTAAGTTCGGGTGAGACGCCCCAGAGGGAGAGTCGCCCCGCCCTCTCATAAGGACATAAGAAATGTTAGGAAAGAAATTATTTCTTGTCCGTATCTTCAGTTTGGTGTGAACGTTCGACGGGAGCTATCTATTGTATTTTGTGTGTCGAAATATCCACAGTATTCCGTTAGGTTGAGGACGAGGAGCCGATCTACCTGGAAGAAATTTTTATACTAGTTTGGTGAAACCTTCTTATAGACGAGGTAAGGGATTATTTAAAACCTTTTGTCACTTAAAATGTTAGTTGAACAATCGAGTTATATGCCAGTGACCTTTTCAAAGCTAATTCTTTCCTGGAAGACAAATTATTTGCTGGGGCTTCTCACCCTCCATGTGAGGGAGTGATGCCCCACTTCGATGAGGGAGAGATGCCCCACATGACAAAGTTTACTTTCGAGAGAATATTATTATTAAAAGTATTATTCCATCATTGAAGCAATTGAAATATTAAAATAATCCATATTAAAATGTTAATATTCATCACAATTATTCAGACCACTTGCAAATTTTGACAATTTTAATCGAAGTGTCATTTAACATGCCTAGTAAAATCAAGCCATTAAATTATAAATTCGTGATAATTTCTTAAGTTATTGTAGGTGATATTGGATTTTTGTTATTACCTTATTATTATTATTATTATTATTATTATTATTATTATTATTATTATTATTATTCTGGGATACATAAAAGTCTGTTTGTAGTTACGCAATTTCATTGCGAATAAATTTGTACAAACTTGTTATTGATTAAAAAGTAAGAATGAAGAAAGAGCACAATGAAATTTCCTTTTATAGGAAATGTCAACAGTTTACAAGAGGAAAAATGATGTCCGTGGCCGTTGGACAGAGGACGATTTGAAAAGTGCCATCGATGCCGTTAGGGAGAATAAAATAGGTGTGATGAAGCCTCTCGAAATTTTGGCATTCTATCTAGAACACCAAGAAGGCGAATGACCAGTTCGAACTACAAAAAGTCACTTGGCCCGTCTTGCATGTTTAGGCGATGAAGCGGAGAATAAGCTGTTGACGCATATTCAGAAAATGCAAGAAGTTGGATTTTTCACCCACCAGAAACTATGTAAAAATCATGGCATTCAAAATAGCTCAAGAGCTGGGAATCAAATATCCTTTTTCCGTCCACAAAGGCAAGCTGACAAGCACTGGTTTAAATCGTTCATGAGGCGCCATCCTGAAATTAGTATTAGGAAAGCGGAAGATGTCTTTGAACAGAGCTCAAGGAATGAGCAAGGACGAAGTCAGAAAGTATTTTCAAATGCTGGAAAAAATGCTTCAAAAGGAAGACTTGCTGCAAAAGCCAGGTCATGTTTTTAACATGGACGAAACAGGACTCCAGCTGAACAACAAGCCTGGTTATGTTGTTGCAAAGAAGGGCTCGAAAGACGTTCGTCTTGACATCTGTAGAAAAAAGTGAAACCATATCGGTTCTTGCTTCTTCCAGTGCTGAGTGATATTTTCTCACACCCTTTTGCATATTTAAAGGAGTAAACAAAAAGAAAGGATTCGAAGATGGCATGTCACCCGGTTCTACAGCTGTAATTTCAAAAAAGCTTATGTCACGTCGGAATATTTATGATGTGCTCGAGGGAACACTTCCTCTCAAGGAAATCTGCAGGAAAAGTATTAATAATTATTCTCGATGAACATTCATCGCATGTAAGCAACATAAAACTTCTAGACTTCGCCATTGCTGATGATGAAATCCTCTTGTATCTGCCCAGTCATACAACTCATTACCTACAACCACTAGATCGTAGTTTCTTCAAATCCTTGAAGTCTTGCTTTTATGAAGCCTGTCGAACGTGGATGGTGACAAATGAAAACAGGAAGCTAAGCAGACTACAATTTAGGTATCTTCTGAGTAAAGCCTGAGGAAAGCTGCAACCACGGGAAATGGCATGTCTGGATTTTGAGCCACATGAACATTCCCTTCCGACCTTTCTGCAGTCCCGGAAAATGCATTCCTCCTCTCTGGTCAAGCTGTCAAAGAAGGCCTAGACCAAAACAGTCAAAATGAAAATGAGCCTTCTAAATCTCCAAAGAATATGGAAGTGAAATCTGAAGGACCTCCTGATCTTGTGGGAGCTTCCTCAGCTTCTGGCAATCTTGTGGGCAATAACGACGACCAAAATGATGGAGGCATGGTAAATAGTAGCTACACCACGTAAAATAATGCAGGAAATTTCTCCTTTACCGACACTGCCACAAAACCAACCAAAAAGAAAACAGTCGGAAGTCGTCTTGACTTCAGACGAAAACATGGCCAAAAATCATCCGAAATTTCTGGAGAAAGGTCGAATTCACAAGAGGCCTATAGCAAGCGTACCTATTTCCAAACGTCAGCACAGAACTGACTCCGAGGTTAAGGACGAACCTGGGCCCTTAATCGTAGAAGATGAGGACGAAATGTGTGCCGGATATGAGGATCTTTATGCAGGTGCGACTGGATAAAGTGTTTGGATTGCAAAAAGTGGATTCATGAAGAATATACAATGTATGGTGATCGTTGCGATTTGTATGGAAAGTTATTTAAAAGACAAAACAGAAACAAGTGAGTGGGGCGTTTCATCCTCAGTCGTGGGGCATCTCACCCGCACTGTCGGGAGAGTTGGCCGTTGCGTGCTATTCTACTTTATTATAAACAAGCAGAAACAGAGTGCTGACAGACACTGAAAATGTTCTTTAACATGTTCTTAAGTGTGTCTTTTACAATTTCATTTGTATTTTGTTAATAAATTTTGAATTTAATTAGTCTTAATATTAGATTATTTAAATGTGGGGCGACTCACCCGACCTTACCCTAAATTCCAAGCAGAGACAATTGTTTTTAACACAACCAACAACATCGAATGTAAGATCTGAGTTTAACATCGACCTGTGCCGTTCTCTCATCTCTGCTGATATTCCTCTCTACAAACTAAAGAATAAGGTCTTCAGGGAATTCCTTGAAAAATATACTCAACATACAATCCCGGATGAGTCAACACTTAGGAAGACGTATGCTCCATCCATCTACGATGAGACAATACAGAAGATAAGAGATGAAATTAAAGATAGTTCAATTTGGGTTTCCATTGATGAGACTCCCGACAAAGAAGGTAGACTTGTTGGTAATGTAGTTATCGGTTTGTTAAGTGAACAATATTCTGAACGAATTCTTTTACATTGTGATGTTCTAGAAAAGTGCAATAACAAAACTATAGTTAAACTGTTCAACGAAGCTATGGGTATCCTGTGGCCAAAGGGTATTATGTACGATAATGTGTTATTCTTTATTAGCGATGCTGCCCCTTATATGGTCAAAGCTGGACAAGCATTATCTGTTGTATATCCTAAATTGACTCATTTTACTTGTGTGGCGCATGCATTTCATCGTGTGGCAGAAGTGGTCAGAGACAATTTCCCTAAAGTAGATTTGTTGATTTCATCAGTGAAAAAAGTATTTCTCAAAGCTCCCAGTAGAGTTAACGTGTTGAAAGAAATGTACCCTGAAATTCCATTGCCACCAAAGCCAATTTTAACTAGATGGGGTACATGGCTAGAAGCAGTTGAATATTATGCCGAACATATAGACTCTATTAACAATGTTCTCCTTGCATTGGACTCTGAAGATGCAGTCTCAATTGATACTGCGAAAACAGTTACCTGTGACATAAGTGTGAAGAATGACTTAGCTCACATTCAGCATACATTTTCATGCATCATAAAAACGCTCAAAAGTCTCCAAAATAGGCACCTTTCACTATCTGAAAGTTTTGAAATTATAAATAGTACTGTGGAACAACTGAATCGTGGTAGAGGTAAAGTTGCAGCTAAGGTGGACACTGTACTTTCAAAAAACCCTGGATATGAAGAACTACAAAAGGTTGTTGCTGTGATGAGTGGTGAATCAACAGTGAAGATTAACTTGGACTTATCCCCAGCAGACATTGTGAAATTGAATTATGTACCAGTTACTTCTTGTGACGTCGAACGCTCTTTTAGTCAGTATAAATCTATCCTCAGAGACAATAGAAGAAGATTCACTTTTCAGCACTTGAAAGAAATGTTTGTAACCTATTGTTATGGTAACAGACAATAAAAATTGTGTTTTGTTGAAACTACATTGGAAGATAAGGTACGTCCATTATATTTTTTGTTTAGTTTGATTAAAATGTACCAATATTTAACGTACATAGTCATTTTTTTATAATTTTAAGTCCATATTTAATTCCATATTTTGGTAAAAATCCATATTTAATTCCATATTTTGGTAAAAATAACTACATATATATTTACATATTTCATATATTTTTAGTCCATATAAATCCGTTCCCTGATTATAACCTACTGACTGAAGGAGTCACGTCTTTCAGTTATGTCAAATATTTCCTACTGCTCAACAGAGCTTCATCAGTCCAAATTAAAAGAGAAAGACAGCTGTGGAATTCGAACATTCAAGCATAGGCCTACGTATCATTTAGCAATTAACGCTGTGCCAAGGATTTAATACATAATTACATATTTTGCGGAAGTTATGAAATACCACAGTTAAAAATAAAGCAACAATAAAATACCTGACCTGCAATTTTCCGTTGCTCATATGAATCATGTGTTAGGACTTCATTTCATCGTGCGCAATCTTAGGCCTGTAGTCCATAATTGTACATGTAACATTTCTTAGCATGGTTCTTAGCTTTCAGATCAATATCTTGGTTAATTTTAAGATCTCATTCACATTCCATACTTAAGGTTAAAAGTGGTCCCTTCGATGACTGAAAGATCTAAATCTTTCGCCTGATTCGGGTTCGAGTCCCGGTGATTCTTGGATTTTTTTTATTGAAAACCTATGGTGACACTTGGGGCAGACAAACCCCGCAATTGAAGATGTATTTATTTTTTTTTGTGTTCTCCCGTTTTCCCACATTACCATAAATATCATTCCATTCGATCTCTCCCAATAATATTCCATAGTGTCAATTGGTAACCCGCCTTGCTGGAGAATTGCGTAAGCCATGGCTCTAAAGCTTGGGCATATTGTACTCTCTGATAGAAAGTCTAGAGACCTTCCACTTACAGAACCGCATGCAGGCTTAGGCTTAAAAGAGATACTATGTCACTGTTGCACCTCGTTTAAAAGCTAGAAATGCCCGTGCTAGCCACAAAAACACACCTCACTTTTCTTTGGACATCCATCTTGTATAATTAATGGTAACAATGAAAATTGTTGCATTTGTTCCATTGTTACCGTCTTTTGTTTCCTTCAGTGCCTCAAACTTACAGACGAAGTTTTATTTTCATTTGGTACCAGTATTCATTCAAAATACTTATAATCCTCTGAAACCCCACCATGACTTTTGAGACACTGTGTATTGTGGAAATGGTGAGAGCGATTATTATCGGCGCATTGATGGTGTACACATTCATTCTAAGGTGCTCGTTAAAATGCAGCATTAAAAATATAATTAAGAACCTTGAGATGTGTATCTATCATGATAAAGTTTAGTCCTTTAGTACTTTAATTTTTAAATTCTTAATACTCTGCATCTGAAGAGTAATTCTCTTATGTAACTTCATATGTAGCAAGTAATTTACTGTCTGCTTTCCTTGCTCATTTATAAGGGATGACGTGCATTTCAAATATTAATTTATGTTTACGAAATGATGTGTGATTAGGGAGTTATTTGCTAAGCCTTACCTTTGAATGTACTGTATAACAATGAAATATTAGTTGTAGAATGCTTAATATACAAGTACACCGTACTTTTCCTTTATTCTGTTCATGACTTTGGAAGCATTCCAAATCTTAATTATTATATTTACTACACTGAACACAACTGACACATTGTTTTCCACGCACTAACCCGTGAATAATGTCTACGTAAATCATGTGGTTAACTTCATATCCTGATAATTTTTTATAATATATTAATCAATTACTAGCGACTAGCTAGGCCACTAAACCGTTATATAACAATATAATATTTTACTTTAGAATATTGTGATGAAAACAGCGCATCTTCTCAAGGACGAAGTGACCTCCATTGGAGGTCAGCAAGCAGCTTGTGACACCGACACCAAATATAAACATGACGCTACACCAAGTAATTCAGTGCACGGCCATTTTGTATCAAATCAACGAGAACTCGTAAATTTAAAGCTATTGCTGATAAAATTGTCAGAGATGGATTAGGAAAGTGCAAGCAACAACAAAAAGCTTGATAATAAGTCACACTTAACTTCTATGTTATCAACATGGAGATCATTTCCACAAGTTGATTGATTCTAAGCATACTTTCCAGTTCAGAAACTTTGTTAATTGATAACACTGATACGCATATGTTTTATTGAATGTGGAAGTGTAACTCTGGATAGTAGCATTCATTCATATATTGTATCAAACATTATTTTGAAACATGAATTAAGCAATGTATACTTCTAATTCGGAATGCGTGTTAGTATACATTTTATGTAAATACTGATGTGATGATAAACTATATTTTACTTTGCAATGCTTTATTTTAGTACAATGTATTTTAGTCAAGTTACCCACCTGTTCATATGTTTATGAGAGTAACTAATTTATTTTCTCATTATAGATTGTTCTATACTTTCTTAATATTGATTTATTAACTCATTATTTTTATTTTATTTTTTAAGTTTTAAGTTTAGGCTATTATTGCAAGCAAAAATTACATAATTAGCAAAGATTTTACAATATTATTGTAATACTCGTATATGAATATTCTTCAAAATTCGAAATTGATTACCAATCTCATATTCAAATGCATTACAAATTGTTGTATAAATACAATTGTAACCGGGTCACGCCCGAAGAAGCAAGATACTTGAGGTTGAGTGTGACTAATAATGAAAACTGGATAGAAGATAAAGAAATAATAATAATAATAATAATAATAATAATAATAATAATAAATCATCACAATTGTCATTAAACTGTTAACTGTAATTACACACTAAATTTAAAAAGAATAAGAAAGAAAAAACAAAAACAAACAAACACAAACAAACAAACAAACGTTACAGATACATAAACATACTAAGTTAAGATTACGACATTGTTAAAGTGATAAAAAATAAAGGATAACAATTTACATGATTATAATTTTAAAAACAGTTCAAGCATATTATTGGGCGTAGGTTATTGCGTAGCATGAGTTTTATTTATTTTTTTAGTTTAATTCCAATAAAATATTATGGAATTCTTAGTACGCAATAATAATAATAATAATAATAATAATACTAATAATAATAATAATAATACTTTATTGCTAGAAGAAAATATACATATGTTTTATATATAATAATCACTCTAGCTCCCCGAGAAAGAGTAAGTTACATACTCGTGTTCAGGGAGCATTCATATAAGTGTAAGACATTTGATTAAATAACAGAATAAAAAGTAAAAAGAAAAGAAAAAGAAAACACAGATATCAATAATTGGAACTTTAAATTTTCTCCCTGAACAGTAACGTTTTAATTAATTATTTTTAATTAAGGAGCATTAACAAATTGTATGTTCGGGAATTTAGCTATTATCTTATTATAAAGTCTTGGACCGAGGTTGCTACTATGATTATATGCTACAATTGTGGTACATTTAGGTTCTGTCAAACATATCGTCGTTGTTCCTGCAATAACTCCTATGTGCAAAATATAAAATTTTTCAGTAGGAAGAAAAAACACACCTATGGTAGTGGCACATAGGACATTGTGAATTCTTACATTTTCGAAACAAATAAATACAATTACATATAAGCGATTTTATTATTTGTTGTATCACTATTTAACTTACTTAACTTAATAGAGCAAAAATCTGAAAATCGATAAATAGGAGTTATAGCAGGAACAACGACGATATGTGTGGTCTAATCTTTTAATTTTATATTTATGTGAATACAGGGTTTATATACTATACGAAATTCAATAAGACATAGTTGTAAGTCTGATGGATATCAAATACTTTAAATTCTGAATACAACAGTTCTGAAGGGTAATCAAGAACTTTATTAAGACATATTTTTGTTATTCTTTTCTGTAGCAGAGTTATTGACATGAGGGAGGTAAGACTTTTAAGAAACGACATACAGGGCAGAAAGAAATTAGTGGTGTTTTGTTTTCAATGCTAAAGCACAACACTAAATATTAATGTGTGTTTCGTATGCGTTTAACGATTTAATATGCTCCTAAAAATTGCAGTATTCCTTGAACATACAATTCGCTAATTAGGTCCTTAATAGGTTGTTTTATAACCTCTAACTACGGTCATTCTTGGTTTGGCACAACCTATATGGTACGAATGTTAGACGAAAAGAACTACTAGAGTTTAAAGGTCCATTCACAATGAAAATTAAACATAACCGTAACATAAACACAGAAGTTTGCGTCCAGGCCACCAAATGGGATCATTCACATAAGCATTGACATAAACATTACCATAAGACGTTAACATGAAAGTTTGCAATCTCCAAACTTTCAAGCTTATGCTTATGTGATTTGAAAATATAACACAATCATGGAGCGCTGAAGTATACGACAGAATATGAGGAAATGGCGTCGTTGTTATGTGTCCATGGTTACCAAGTATGTTTGCGGTTATGTTTATGTTCCCATCGTGAATGATGGTATGACTCCTTGATTTTACTGTAACGTTTATATTCTCAAGTTAACGCTTACGTTATGTTTAATTTTCATTGTGAATGAACCTTAATTTTTATTGTTTGCACACTTCACTTGAAGCCGTCTCATTTAATGCCCAGACTTTTCTTTGTGTCATAAATGTACGTACGACACGTGCCGTACCTCCTGGCAGTACTTAGTTTTTGGAGAAAGCCCTGTTATGGATACGGTATTTATTACTCTTAAAATCCACCGTGTTTGAACTCGCTAACTTCGAAACTAATGGCAAATTTGAACGGCCGTTAGACAATGTTAATTCGAAAGGATTACTAGTTTCATATCCTTTTATAAGGTAGACCACTTTAGCGTAATTTAACTGAAGGAATTCATTTAATCGTGCTTACCATGTGATGACTCTCAGTGATATGTAAGTTATAGCAAGGTCGCGCGATCAACAGGCACAAATTTGTCACAAACCTCAAGCATTGCATAAGAAAGACAAGCACCAACAACAATCCTATATTAATGTTAAAAGCAAGTAAAGTCGCTTTATTATATCTTGAGAAAGTGTTGTTATCCTGCAAATATATTTTCAGACTCCGACGAAAATGCACGTTTTAATGATCCCTGATTTTGACATATCTTCTACTCGTCTGCCGGTCTTATCTACTTGCTTGTTTGTTTGTCGGTCTATCTGTGTGTATGTTTGTGTATAGAGAATTATCGTATGATATTTGGCGAGTTTTGTTCACATTCAACATCCAAGAGTCAATTACCCGGGAATGTTGGCAGTACATTTATTTTTATGTTATTTTTAAATACAGTAACAGTTATTTTTGTATGCAGTTCCCTTTCAGTTTGTAATACCACAAAATATGCAATGCATCATAAAATAATTTTGCTTTCGTTATTGTCAACTAATATTTTTTTGCCAATAGATATTACGTTTTAATTGATTGTGAATGTATTGCATGCTTAAGGCGTATCTTCCGAATACAGTAGGCGAAATAAAATAATATATATGATATGCGTAAATCACTTCGTGATTTAAGACGGCGCTTATTCCGTCGGATCCCGGCCAACTAGTCACTCATATCGAGTGCACCTCAGCACATGTGTGGACTTCGGTCCTGCGTTCATAGTTATCTATGACGTAGTGCAGAGGGCGGCCACTAGAGGGAACCCAAGAGTTGGAGCTTAATCTGAGACGATTCTAACCGGCGTCGGAGTTGTATCCGGTGTGGCTTAGTGGATAAAGCATCAGCACATAGAACTGAAAACCCGGGTTCAAATCCCGGCGCCGGAGAGAATTTTTCTCCGTTCCATTACTCTTTCATCGTAAAATAATATTAGTTGATTTGTGAGAATTATTTATAAAATGCAGGTATGAAATTGTATTCCTTTCTATGATGATGATGATGATGATGATGATGATGATGTAAGTCAGTGGTGCATATTCCAGTCTGTACGGGCAAGCACGCGCCACAGGCAGGTTGCTCTGCGCGCGGGTTAACTTTTTTCTAGAACTGGGGAAAAAATAACGTAACGGTTATTTTGGAATAGTTCCAAGCAAGGAACTGTTCCAAAAAGTAACAGCACCTTGGAATACTACGTTCCAAAATAACAATGTTCTGAGCTAGTACGAGATAGGCCTACTTCCTGTTACAAAATACTCGTTTAACTTTGGAACTACATTATGACAACGCCCGTTCCACAGAACGGAACAAGTTTGGCACTATTGGAATTGAAAGCATAAGTGGGAATCCTTCTGTCGCTATGAAAGAAATGTTGGAAACTAAAGTAAAGGATAAATAGTAAAGATACGCAAATTATCTTGAAACTGATGTTATCTATAAAACAATTATTAATTATTGCTCTTTAATCCCATGTAAGATTTGTTATTATATATTGCAAGTCAGAGGAATTAAACAACTTTGAAACCTCGATAATCATTTAGGGACACGCTGTATAATTGATGAGCCTAACAAAGCCAAAAATAAGAGTCAAGCTGTTCGATGATGGTAAGCACGCCATGCTTAGATCTATTTTTTCAAATAACATTTTACGAGACGTAAAGGCTAGTGTGAGACGGAAATCGGAAAAGCGATTCTATAGCAAAATTATATCTTAAAATGTTTATTTTCGCTTATCAGTATTGCTGTTGTAAAGGCAATGATGTTATATTCCAGCAGTGTGAGAAGTTTATATATGGACGCAGTTACTTTTAATTTATTCATTTGGTATTGTAAATTACAAATAAATTTTAATTCGTTATTCTAAATCGCATGTTAAACATCTCTTGTGAAATAATTTTATTGCGTTTATTAAAATTATAAAGAATTATTGTAACTCTATTTTATTTAAAGTTCATTTTGTTCACTCATTCTTTTAATCACTGCTATCTGTACAGCAATATACACTTCAATTAGTTAGCATGCGAAGTAATTGAAGATTGTTAACGCGCCGTTTCTTATGCATCCCTGATGAAAGTCCTTCTATCACATGATCGTCTTTGATGGAGGAGCACGGGCTGGAGACTGCCCTCGTACGTAGAGCCCATTGAATTGAAAAATGTGTAAGTCCTAAGGCCTCCCGGGCTCCGAACTCTCCTACAGCGTGCAGAATTTCTTAACTCTTAGGCATCACTGCAGTTCCTCAACTCCAGGTCCCACGAGCTACCATGAGTCCAGGAAAAAGCCCTCGATACATAGCACCACCACCAGCAACATGGCCACATACCACAGGATCCAAGTTCGATGGCGGCCCGCAGCCCTTTCAGCATCGGCCGAAAAATGGGAAAGAAAGGAAGTTGAGATGAAAGAGGGAAGTGTAATTATGATGGCAAAATGAGTCCGATGTCCAAAGCCGAAACTTACCCCGCAATTTTACTTCAATTGTTGAAGGAAAACCTCTGAAAATACCTCAACCAGGTAAATTGTCCCAACCAGACTTTGAACCCGGATCCGCTCGTTTCTAATGCTAACTATTACTCCACGGCGGTGGATTTCATCGGTTCGTTCTTTTTAGTTGGTTATTTAACGACGCTGTATAAACTACTGGGTTATTTAGCGTCGATGGGATTGGGTTAACGGTATTTGACGCCCGAGCGCAACGACGCCTCATCCGACTAAGCTACGACGGTGGCTCATCGGATCTGAGTGATCCCTGGTCTTCCAATAAGGGGTTATTCACAGCAGATTTTACCTCTCTGTACTACAGTCCTATTCTAAGAGCTTCCCCTTTGCGATTTCTAAACTGTGGGACTTTCATCGACCGGGAATACACGGACGAGCTGCGGCAGTAACGCGGCATTACATGTAATGCGCGGAGGAAATTGTGCACTCTGGAACAAGCGATGCGCACAATACGAACCATCTGAGCAGCGCGCAAGCCTCAAACACCTTTCTAGTTCCATTCTATCTAGCACGATGCACGACCATGGAAAACGAGGAAGCTTTGTTAACTGCTATTTGCGCTTTGGTAGTAATAGGATACATTTTCAACAGAAAGAAACGTAGACCTACAGACTGTACAAGAAGCTGCTAGAGAGTAATTTGTTAAATTTCAATTTTCAATTTGAATTTTATTTATTTCAAATATACAGAATAAAGAAATATAATTACAAAACAAACAAAGAGAAATACAAATAAAATAATACAAGCAATATAAAAAGAAGATACAGTAGTATTAACAAAATTTGAGACCGAATGAGCAGCGCTCGTGCTCGGTCGCAGTTCAGATATAATATTAAAATAAAAAATAATAATAATATAAATATATAAGTAAAATAAAATAGGAACTAAAATATAATTACAGCGGCAATGGAATTATATAATATAATATTAACACTATAGAAGAATAATATCGCACGTGAAAAGTAGGACTAATATATATTTCAAAATTATAGAATACAAATATAATATAGGTTGATTAATTCATACACATAGGCTATAAATTTATGTAATCAATTTGAAGATATTAACACGTTTCTAATGCAATAAACTTTCAATAAGCGGCCAGTATAAAAACCTTAGGACTACTCGGCTGATTTCCACCAATTCTGGAGAATTATTGATAAAAATTGGGCCAAACTAAAAAATCATCCACCAACGTGCGAGAACCAATCTGAAGTGAAGATAGGACAGTAGGCCTATTTATTGTACTAAATTCAATTCATCCTTTGAAGAATGTTATTGTGTAATTAACAAAGTTTGTGAAACAGTATTTTTGGTTGATTGTATAGGCTATGTCAATATTCCAGGTTCGCACTGACTTTACGATTCTTGGTGACAGTGGATTCGTTTACAAGCCTTCAATACCTTTTGCGAATTTCAAAACAGATTATCGGAGAAATAATTCCAGAAGTTTGCCCAGCAATTGTCAGCGCATTAAAGAAAAATATCAAGATGAGTTAAATCATAGTATCAACATAATGTGCTTCTTTAATGGGGATATTTTAATTGCAATACAAATAATGAGACATTGAGAGAATTACAGTTAAAAAATTCGAAATATCACACAAAGAAAAATCAGTAATATTTCGAAGTCTCATCGTAATAAAGAAACACATACAATGAAACTACAAACATTTTCTTTTTCGAGTAATCAAAATTTGATTGCCAAATAAAAAGAAATTATGGTTTATTTAACGACGCTCGCAAACTGCAGAAGCCATATCAGCATCGTCGGTGTGCCGGAATTCTGTCCCGCAGGAGTTCTTTTACATGCCAGTAAATCTACTGACATGAGTATGTCGCATTTAAACACACTTAAATGTCATCGACCTGGGACGGGATCGAACTCGCAACCTTGAGCATAGAAGGTCAGTGCTATACCAACTATGCTACTCAGGTCGACTTTGCCAAATGATGTTTTTAATTTAACTGTAGTCAAAACGAGTATTTTAAATCAGCCAAAGAAAATTATTTTAAAATAAAACATAGGAATGCAAAATATATACAACAAATACTACAAAATTGTTATTCAATTCATTAAAAATAATAAGAAAAAACAAGACATTAAACGTGCTGGTTTTGACTATCGGAGTAGCCTATGTGATTAACATTCTGGAGACGGAGTTTTGATTGGATGATGTTGGGGAGAGCCAAGAGAGTTTGATTCAAATCCGAAAGTGACAGGGTGTAGTGTAGTAAGTATGGGATTGGAGATTTTGTCATTAAAGTTGCCTTGAGAAGACTTGAGTCGGAGGACGTTGCGGTGGTTCGGGAGCTGTACCATAGTAAGTTGAGGGAGTAATTGATTGAGTAGGTTGTCTAGGGTAACCCATTTTGGAATAAGACATCAAATGAAGGTGCAGATGAATGAAAACGTTCTTGTCCATGGTAAGTTGGTATTTCAAAGAAGTTTCGTTTTGCTTTCACCTGAATGCCATAAATAGCTTGCTGAATTCCTTTCCCAGTAATCGCAAGATATGCTATTATTTTCGATAAAAGAAAGTACAAAATGATTTGACTTCACACTGTTCAACAGTGATCTTTAACCTCCCAGAAACCATCGGCGTGGTTCAGGCGGTAGCGCGTTTGCCTGCTGATCCGGAATTGCGCTCAAGCATGGGTTCGATTCCCGCTTGGGCTGATTACCTAATTGTGTTTTTCTGAGGTTTTCCTCAATCGTAAGACGAATGTCAAGTAATCCATGGCGAATCCTCGGCCTCATCTCGTCAATTGCCAATTCGCTATCACAAATTTCATCGACGCTAAATAGAACGTAACCTAGTAGTTGATTGAACGTCGTAAAATAACTAATTAAAAAAATTAATGTCCCAGCAGGGGCTTGCATAATTCCAACAGCGTCTGTCAGTAATTCTGTACTATCATCCTGCTTTTTCGCTCGTTTTGGAGCCCTGTCTCATCTTGCGTATTCCCTGGCACGTTCTGTTGTTTTTATTTTAATAGTAAATATCACCAAGTTTCCACAAGACAGGGCATAATTTATGAGATCCAGTCTACTTGACCACTCCATGCTTGGGGTGTGCGCGCTTCACGAGACAAACGGCAACGAACCCGTCCACACTGCGGCAACGAATCCCTTTGTGTTCGCGAGAAAAACCGACAAGAAACGGATCGCTGCGCGGCATTTGAGGTGTGCGCGTTCTGGCCGCAGTGCGTGCTTGAAATTGCGTACAAACGAGAAAACGAGGCCTCGAATTCTGTTCGACCCTTGTTGCATTACTGCCGTAGCGCGCCCGTGTATTCCCGGCAGAGGCTCAAGCTTTTCGACTGGAGCTGAACAAAGCGCGGAGTACCTAGATTATTTTTTTCCTTTGTACAGAGGAGGGAAGCACAACGTCTCGAACGGACTTATTCTTCCTTACTACTCCTTCATGTAGGAATGATAGTTGAATCCGAACGGCTACTTTCTTTGTAACTATCGTGACGTCGATTGAGCCAGTCGCAGAATCCGATGAAGACACATTAGAGTGCCCGTTCACCCTCCGAGAACGTATTATGCCTTCTCAGACATGCTGTCTGTAAGCCAGTCACAATACTATTATTACACCGTGCCGTTTTTGACAGATCCGTTAAAGTCAAGTAATGAATACTGAAATGGAGGGTGATCATGGAATGATGAAGGGAAACCGGAGGACCCAGAAAAATTCTCAGGAACCTTAGTTTTGTCCATCACAAAGGTGGCTGCCATCACCGAGATTCGAACCCGGATCTGTAGTCATCGTAAGCCAGCGCTTTACCAAATTAGCTAATAAAGTAGCACAAAGACTATTACTAGGGGTTTCTACATATTGCACGCATTTGTTACAGGGCCATAAAGCTGAGAATCGAACGTAGGCAACGTTGGAAACTTTTGTTAAGTGAAAGGAGACGTCTCCACAGGTACGAGTAAATGTCTCATTAGGCCCCTGACGAATAAACTTTAGGATAATTGAAATAGTGTTTTGCTACGCTAGCAGACATTTCACTCAGCTAGAATTTCTTCCGAAACAAGGCTTAGATGACAGGCTACGCGGTCTAAGACGCGACGCTGTTCGAAGGTTCGTCAGATTGAATCCCACCTAGGGTATTTTGTGGATGTATGTCCCTTGTTAATGTTCTGTCCTGTGTATCAAGGAGACCCCTACGCTCTGTTGTTCCCAGTGCAGGGAATGTGTCGATGTCTAGTGTTTGTATATAGAATTGTCTCCTCCCTACAGGCATTCATTCGTATGTAAGATCTATAACAGGGAAGAAAACGACCAATAAAAAAAAATGAATAAGGCCAGATGATTGAATGAAGGAATATGAACCGTCAAATCCACTTTGTATAAATGCTGGCCATTAGTAAATCTTTAAGGTAGTAAAATAATTGTGCATGAATGTCATGAAAATTCGAAGTAGCTAAGAAAATGAACATTATTGGTGTAGAAACAGAAATTTATGTTAGAAAGTATGTCAAAACAAAGTTCGCCGCTCATTAGGAGGAATGACTGCTATCGTGGACTTTAATTTGTGAAATTTTAATTAGGAAAGCATGGACAAGGAACTCGGAGGTTCAAACGCAAAGAAAGTCTTGCGTGAAGGTCGAGCATTATTGAAAAATATTACCATACAAATGAAAGGTTCGCATGGCAACTGACAGGGAGTTATGCTGTTATTCACTCACTTCAAGTATCTCATTTATATCCATCACATTTGATGAGTCAAAATAACTATAATGTGATCACCAGTGACGTGTGTTCCTTCATTATTTCACAGAAAATGTATGTCAGTAGGCCTACTTCAGATTATAGCTAGGTAGAACAGATATAATAAATAGGTAATAATCTTGTGAACCTTGTTTTATGAGTGTAAGAAGTAGTTGGAATTTGAAACATAACCATCTAAGTAACCCTGAATAGTAACATTCATTTTTTTTTACTTATATGTTAGAAGACACACACACACAGATGTATACACAGGCATATTTTTACAGGAGGTAGCATAGGTTGAAACTATAAAAAAAGTTCCTATGAACAGGTGTCCGGAAACATCAGTTAATATATGGGCCATGCTGTATTTTGGCCTATGATCGTCATTCGTTTAAAAACATAAAACAGTGGTGCATGTTTTGAGAGTGGATAGCATCCCTCATCAGAAGTTAACAGAGAATGTAGTAGTAAACAAAGGTCCAGGATACTACAGAGTTTATCATTTTACTTGTGTTGGTAAGTACGTACAGTACGTGCAGTATTCAGTGGTGTAGACTTCTGTCTTTCTGTTTATACACGATAGGGCACCCTCCCATTATCTACGCCTCGTGCGACTATACCTAACTCGGTGGTTTAATGGGCGATGGATTGGTCAAGGAGGTCCAGTAGCATGGCCTCTCCGATCGCCCGACCTGAATCCTTTGGATTTTTGGCTAAGGGGACATTTAAAGATATCAGTGAATGCCACACCCATCGACACTGTACAAACGTTACAGCAGCTTGTATCCAATGCATTTGAGCAAATCCGACAACAGCCAGGTATGGTTGCAAGAGTTGGTGATTCACTGAGAAGGGCTGAATCATGTGTAGCAAGCAATGCGTGGTAACCACAAAGAGCACCTTAGGTGGATATCGTGGGTAACAGTACAGCATTATTCATAACTCAACAGATATTTATTTCCGGACACATGTTTATGGGACCTTTTTTTCTAGTTTCGACTGCTACCTCCTACAAAAAAATATTACACTTTTTTAAACACTCTGTGTATACAGTGTCTTAAAAAGTATGGAATATTACTCATAACTTCTTAAAATTCAATTTTACAAAAAAAAAAAAAAAAATCATACAAAAGCTGTTGGAGATAAACCATACAGTATGATACAAATGTTTGACAAAAATTATTCAGGCATACAGGGTGTGACAATAAACTATATTTTTAGGCGGCACCATATGTTAAAATTTACATATTCCGAATCTACATTAAATTTTATGTATGAATGCATACAAATTTTACTCATTCACTCGTTTAATGTATTTTAACTATTTATTAAACTTGTTTCGTGGACTTCAAACTTGAGACAAATAAGTATGTAAAATCATGTTGAGTAGGTCATAAAACTAAACAAAACGCTATTACTAACGAAACTTACAACAGATGCTCAAAATCAGAACCATTGACTGGCGAGCAATGTCCCAGTCTGTCACGAAAACAGTCCATTGTAGATATGAGATGGAACAGGTCAGTCATGTAAATGTGAGAAAGACAATGGAATTTCTACTTTTGCATGGAATATCATTCTTTATTGATTAGCCTACACATTTGATCCTCAAATTAGTCCCTAAAATTACATTTTTCAACCCTTGTTTTTATTAGTATAAAACTGCAGAATTGATTAACACTCATTGGTTTTTTCGTATAATAGGAAATAATTGAATACGTATACTATTTCATGTCTTCACTCTGACAAGGAATTTCAATCCGAATACAATGATACAATCGTAAAAGTGTAATACGTAAACTCAGAGTTTGCCTTCCGTCAAAGCTACGGTTTGGCATTCATTGCCTATGACTAGGCAACTTCTCCGTCACTACTGCTGCACTGGATGCTTTCGCAGACGTTGATAGGAGCCAGTGACTACAAGAAGTCTAGTAACACTACTTCAACTTATAGGTATAATAGAAACGTTTCAGCTATAATTATAGCATGTTAAATAGAAAGTTTGTCACTTTATAAATTTTCGTTTTTATTTGCATGTTCAGTAATTTTCAGTGATAGGCTACAACAGTTTCGGAAATGTAACGTTCATTTGAGCATAACTTCTGAACTTCGAACAGTGGCTGTATTTTTCAGTAATTACATTATACAGTAGGCCTATATATTATGTTTATCACTTTATTGAAGTACTCATGTTTACGTTATGAAGAATTTATGTAGTTGTGAACGAAGATTCAGATACAGACATTCGTGTTTGTTAAATTTTAATAGGCTGTAAATAGGTTTTGGACGAAGATTCTGATATAGACATTCGTCTTTGTTAAATTTTAATATGTTGTAAGTAATTAATAGACTGTAAATAATTTTACGTTTCGGACTAGGATTCGGATATAGACATTGGTCTTGTTAAATTTTATTGGTGTGTAATAATTTCACAAAGCATCCTCTGTTATTAATATCCGCTGCATTAATAATGTGAGATTCAGATAGGGGTTTCGATGAGTATGTGTGTTTCACGTGGATCAGTAGCTTTAATTACTTTTTTATTTATATTGCATTGTAATAGTATCAGAAATTGTTAATCTTTAATATTCTACCGGTTTTGAAATTTAGTTTGTGTTAAACTAAACAGTTCACTAATAGAGCTACATGTTTTGGTACGCAATATTTAATAAATTAATTAATTCTAAATAAAAGTGCGGTTAATGCGTGTTAATATAGAGATGAACAAAACTGCCGCTCTCGCTCGATGTGTTCGTTGCATCTGTCTTTCGAGTCTCGTCTCGTCATTGTCGTGCGCTTCGAGTCTCGCTCATCATTCTCGAAATAGCATTTGGTCGGCGTGGAAAGATTTCGTAACTTTGAATAACATACATCATTGAAATAAATAACATTATAAATGTTTAAATGAGACAAAAAGACAAAACAGGACAGTATCTTAGTTATCAAAATGTTCTGGTTCTATTATATATTACCTGTGGTTATATAAATATAAAAAAAACTATTCTCAATTAAATTTGCATTTCTAAGAAGCAAAAGATAACGTTAATATCTTTTTACTTGAGATTGCACACTTGATCTCAAACATATGAAAAGAAAATTCCTAGCCTTTTAATAAGGGCCTAGTAATTAAATAAAGACTGGGGAACGGATTATTATACACTAAAAGGTAGAGATGATGTTTAAAATAGACTACTTGATTGTTTACACATATATAACAGTTGCCAAAGTAGATACAAATTCAGTCAAGTATAAACAACTGTGGGAATTCAAGGCTGCTTTGTCGTTCGGGACTTCGGGAGTGATCAATCTCGACGTCTCAGAACATTCACAAGCAGTCTTTACGTCAACGACGCGACGTATACAACCTTGTCGGGCGGGTTTTCGGCTTTGCAGGCGCTGTTAGTCTTGCTTTCTCGATCGTTATTCATCTCTAGTGTTAGTATTATTTGAAAAGATTTCTCTGAAATTACTCGATGGAATTTATAACTACACTTTTGTATTCTCAACATATGTAACATATTAAAACATTTTTATATTCATTCAGGTCTTTCATTGCAAACCCAGTATTCTCCAGTCTTTGCTATTTTCTGCCCTCTTCTTAGTTCCGCCCGCATATATTATGATCAATTTTTTTACTTTTATTATTATTATTATTATTATTATTATTATTATTATTATTATTATTATTGTCATTAGTAGTAGTATTACTTTGTAACTGAAACAGTGACATTTTCAACAAGAAATCCAACGGCTCTGGCTTCAATTCCAGGCACGGAAATGAATATTTATTTCCCTTGAATACGATTTTGTTTTATGTTTATTCAATGTTATCTTAAATTGTGTCCTTGCACCATGTTGACCACATAAGCAAATAGTCCCGCTGCTTGTGAATATCTGTTGCTTGTTCTTTGCCTCTCACACAGATTGGGACGAACTGGCTGAAGTATACTTTACAGTAAATTATTTACTACCCGTTCCTTGTAAATTGGCCGGTGTTGATTCCACAAACTACATAGCAAAGTATGTTATACCCCTCCACGAATGCTTTGATCCCCTCAATTTCCCACGTCCCGTAATCGCCTACGATGTATTGTAGCTATACAACGACAGTGGCGACGTCAGCGCTCAGCGGCCTTGTAACATCGAACGCGTAGTAATATTGTCACTATTGCTATCATTGGTACACGGATATAATAATTTTTGCAAATAAAATAACTACACGTTTACTAAATTAATGTAGGTACCGGTATAATATAAACGTATTTGTTTGGCTACTTTTGGAAAACTCGAAGTGTTGTCTTTTATTATAACTTAAATTTAATTTGGGTCATTTGGAAACAACTGTCTTATCCTTATGCTTTGGAAACGATATGGGGAATCTTATGCTTCAAAACATAACCGAGGTTTTGCTTATAATACGTTTTTTTTTTCTTTTTATTTTCTGTTAACTGTGCTGAAATGTTGATATTTTACTTGGGAACTTAAGTTACACTGCAGCTAATAAACTGTAATAAAACGCAAAGTATTTGTCATTATATTCGGTATTCTAATTTCAATTACAATATCCGAAACAATTACATTATTTCAATTCTGTTAGTCACTGCTTGTTAAAATGTTTCGATAGCTGGAAATTTGTGCGACATTTGTGGTGGAGATGTGGTTGCGAGACAGGTTTCTTCAAATAATTTTATTAAGTCATATATGCCCTATGATTCCATTTAATCAATTTGATCACTTCTCTGCACTTGAAATGTATTTTACTTGACCCCTGCATAATAACCTACAAAGATTGGGTAAATAAAACCTGTCTACTCAACCTTGACAATGACATGTGTAAGAAACAGAGTGAATGGGGGAGTAATAGAACCGCATGTATACTCTATTTTCATATCGTCGCTTTTATTTCTGTCATCATTCTGATTATGTAGGTGTATACAGTAAGTTACAACAGAAGATAACTTTCTAAACTTAGTGAGAGGTTTTTTTTAGAGTAAAATTAATACAAAATTCATATAGACTTTTTTTAATTATCTGGTTCGCTCGTTCTGCAGTACATTCTGTAGAGGCGTGCAAATGATCAAAGTTAGCCTCAGGCTTTCTCTAATGAGATGTTTTCTCCTGGGATAGAACGTGAATACTGATCTTCCAGTGGTGGCCGTTATGTGGCCAGATATTTCATAATTTACTTCATTGTTATAGGCCTACGTATGTTATCATGTTACGCAAGATATGCATTTGAGACAAGGGTTTTGGAATTCTTTCGCAAACTAACCTTTTTATGAATTCTGCACGAAATAATGTTTTTGTTCTTCATGTTATAGTGTTATCACAGTCTAGAATATACAGTCACGAAGCTCAGTACGTAGTAAATATGCATCCATAAATAGTTGCTAACCACTAGGATCGCTATTATCGCCTCGTTACGGACAATGCGAAATAGTACCGGCACAGTCTATTGTTCCTAGCACCCTCACAACTCAAGCTTCGTGACTGTATATACTAGATTGTGGTGTTGTTCAGCCACTTCTTCTGAGTTGTTTAATTATTTTTTATACTCCTTCGATGTGTCTTTAAAGTTTGTGTATTCAGATACAATTCCAGCAAACCCAAGAAGTGGACATACATTGACTGGCTACAATTCCAAGAATTACCGGTACTTATTTATGTCCAATGTTTGTTGAGAGTCTTCAAAATTGAAAGGGCTTCAGAGACAAAGGAATCGAATCTTGGAAAAAGGTGATTTTTTTTTTCTTAACATACATGTAATGATTGTTACATCCTGGAAGCATATAGATTACTTCTGAGTACACTGCAGTAATATTTTTATGGATTTTAGATTTTATTAAAAACATAAAAATTATTATTGATGTTTCCGTGATAAGGAAGTATCATATATACAACTGTGAAAGATAAATTACCTATTTGTTTTATGATAATAGTCGTTTAAATCAAAGCTCTTTTCAAACATTGTCTGATTGAAATCATTTCCATAGAATATGTCGGAGAAAATAATATAACGCTAGTTGCTTCTGAGATGCTGTTGTATTAATAAAAAATAAACATTCGAAAATATTCTTAGACAGATTGTATATTTAAAATTTACACAGATTTCCTGTGAACTTGTCGCATAATATTATAACTGCATTGCAAAACATGTGGTGGGGGAAAATATTATTTTAAACGATATTGTGAAAATCGTTTCTAAATAAACTTAACGGTTTACTGTTACTCCATAGTAGCTACGTCTTAGAGCAACAATGAACTTACAATGTTGAAAGCCTCTGACTTTCAGGTGAATTTGTAAGACATCACTTACCGCAAAATCTGCAACTTTAGATTTCTTCTCGTAGATATTCATGAGGAATCTGTCTGCAATATACGTCATGTATATTGTATATGTAGGCTGATGATTATTGGAATCTTATGAATGAGCACTTAGGGCCGTATTCATGGACATTTTTAGCGCGGGTTTCCGATGGATGATCAGCGTTTTTCGTATTCATAACCAGTGTTAGCGATAGGATATGATTTGAATTCTGTACAAGTAACCAGTCGATAGCTTAGTACGCTCGTAGCGCGTGCTGCGAAATGTCTATGAATAGCACACTTATGGTTTGATTATCTACTTTAGTTCAAACATATCGGCCACAGGAGACGTCCGTATTTACATTTTAGACTATTAAACAAAATTGGAAGTAGTGTCTTAAGATTCTTGAAGCAATGTGGAGTTACGAGATTGATAGCCTATAGCATTTCAGAAAATATAACTTAACAGAGAACTCTCAAAATGATAGTACATTCTGACATAGGCCTATGTATGTCTGTCATTCATGCGTCTTATAACAAAATATAATGAGAAAACCATTTGGAATTTTGGTATCATTGGAACGTCTTATAAACTGTTTTAACAAGTTATGCTGTAAGCTGCCGACATTTGATAACGTAATATATCTGTAAGAGTTTAGCGTTCTGTCTCAAGCCTCAATACTGATTGGAGTGAAAACATTGGCTCACTCTTCAATATAAGCTACTCATCAAGTGCCACAGTGATATATATTGTGCATTTTCCCTGCAGAATTCAATACAGTACTTAAGTACTGTAACGATAACTCTATTAGCCAATTTACAGCGCCCTTGATGTGCTTTTGCATATGCTGATACAAAGTTTAGTGATAATAGAACAGCTTCGAACCGTGACTGTAATGTGTAACAGTTCTCTCATTTAGATTAGCAGAACTGTGGGAATTGTACGCATGAAGATATCTAATATATTTATTATTTCGTATCTTTTTATTTCCCTCTGAGATTTTGTGTAACTTGTTGGAATTTACTCTAAATGTAATTTTCAACTACTTAGCTATCAATATTGTACGAACATACTGTGGAAATGTTATGATAATGGGGTTAGCAGAACGGCGGGTGTAGGACATAGCGGACAAATAATATTGACACTAAAAATGGGATTCGAATTCATTATATTTTGGATGTATATTATTATTATTATTATTATTATTATTATTATTATTATTGTTATTATTATCATCATCATCATCATCATCATCATTTTTGTTGTTTAGTCAACTTTCCGAAGACAGATTTGAACCTCACATGTGACACCAATAATGCATCACTTATAAGGCAAATAAACGAGGAGATAATAGGGTAGAGTGACCAGTTTCTAAGCCTTCCATTGTATACATCGCTGATTAGTAACATTTACACTAATCATATTTTAGATGTTTATCATTATCTTCATCATCATTTGAAGTTTATATTATATGAAACGTCTTCTTTCAATTTTAGCTTTACACATGCAAGACTTTCAGCAGTCACTCTTGTAAACAGAAATTTAATGGGAATATGAAACTTGGGTCTTAAAATTGAATTATTTTCAATGAAAAATTTCATTTTTTTATGTATTTTTACCACGACTTTCTTCTCCGTGATAGAACATTCACATTTTTACGTTTTTGTACTTAGTTATTTCCAAAATATATTATCCATATTAGGTCTTCCGACAAGCATGCGTATGTGTGCACATTATTTTCTTTTACTAAATATCGACATGTTAGAAGAACTGAGGCAAACTTTCTGCTTTGATAGTGACATATGATGGACAAAATAATTATTTTATCTAAATATTCAGTTCAGAAATTTTACTAGATTGCGTCAGGTCTGTATCTGAATCACATGCAAGCGCGTGATATTCACTTTTCCGTATTCGTGTAATATCGATAAAACCGATTCTCTGGTCAGAGGGTTAAGGGGAATAGTTCAGAATACTAAAATGTTTTTTATTATTATTATTTTAGCATGGAATTGAGGGACACAATTTATTTGAAATGTTTATATAAGTTGTGATGACACATCGAAAGGATACAGTCGTCCTCGGTGGTCTCGCTACTATCACCCTCTTGGTGGAGCCAAACTCTGCCGAAGGCGATAAAATACAGTAGAATCCCTCTTAACCGGCACCAAAGGGACCAGACTAGTTACGAATACGAAACTTGCCGGATAATCGAATAAATACCGGTATATACTAAAAAAAATCGTATTTCACGGTGTCAAATGTTGAAACTGCAGCCATGTGAAGCTTGTTTCTCTAACATTTGTTCATAACTGAATAAACATAAAAATTGTGTGTATTTCCCTTATTAAACCACATCACACAACACAAATAAGGCACAAATTGAAGGGTTCAGAGCCATAGTGGGCCAAGCGCCATTTATTAAAAACAGAGAAAGCAAGGGTTAAAGTTAAGTGAATACAATAGTTTAATGAAGATTGACATATCACTTAGTTTTAATGTGTATACTTTGTATTATTTGCTATATGTTTCCATTGAATTATGGTAATAACTTCAGTTTAACCGTTGTATTCTACTGTTTGAGTAAATGGCGCTTGGCCCACTATGGTTCTGAACCCTTCAAAGCTAGGTTCGAATATTCACTGAATATGAAAGTTCGTGCGAACTTCCTAATGTGGCAACACTGACGGCCCGAACATAACTGAATAAACATAAAAACTGTGTGAATTTTATTTTTTAAAACACATCACACAACACAAATAATACACAAATTTTGGGTTTGAATATTCACTGAAAATGAAAGTTCGTGCGAACTTCCTTATGTAGCAAAACTGACGATCCAGATAGAGGCAGTCTGACAGATTTAAACTTTTTTCTTTTGCCCGGCCAAAAGTGCCGTTGTTTTGGTTTTGCCAGTTATTTGGGTGCCGGTTACGAGGGATTTTACTATATTTAGCATGGCTCCCTCCAGAAGGTAAGCAAAGCTGTGGCTCCCGTGTCGTAAATTTTACGGAACATAAACGAATTCTATCCCTGATACAATCCTCCAGAAAAAAATTGTCGGTCATTTCTCACCCACGTTGAACTTCTTCTGAATGACCTATGAAGTTGAAAGTGTCATTAAGTAATACTGCCACTACTACTACCGATACTACTGGTGTTGCTGAAAGAGTAGGATATACATTCTGGTGAGAAATAATTTTCTGACATCAGAATCGTGTTAAGGTATACGTACATACTGCGTACGATTACTTATTTTTATGTCAGTTTTTTTTAATAGAAGTTACTATTCTCTCTGTTTACAGCGATGAAGTAAAACGTAACTGTCTATTTAGGATAGGTGTATTAAAAATTTAAGCAGTGTATTATGATTTCAGTTTTAATTTTTGAGGTGCTAATGACAAATAAATACAAAAGTGTATGTCGCCGTATATATACGTCTGGCTTTGAACAAATTTAAATTATGGTTTATTTAACGACGCTCGCAATTGCAGAGGTTATATCAGCGTCGTCAATGTACCGGAATTCTGTCCCGCAGGAGTTCTTTTACATGCCAGTAAATCTACTGACATGAGCCTGTCGCATTTAAACACACTTAAATGCCATCGACCTGAGTCGGGATCGAACCCGCAACGTCGAGCATAGGCCAGCGCTATACCAACAGCTTTGAAAAGGTTCAGTATATAATATAGTAAATAAAATATAAAAATTCTAGATGTGTATGTTTTAAGACGTTTTATATTCGTACTTTGAAGTTCTTTTAAAGTAGAGTAGGATTTTTAAATAATGAACTCTCTCTTAAGAGCTCTGTAGTACTACTTACTTGAAAATTAAAGGGTGTCCGAGGCACATATAGTTTTTAAGAGATATTTACGTCTACAACATGGAAAAGTGTTCAGCTATATATACATAAATATTTTGAGTCGTTTCAGTAATTAATTCTATTATACAATTGTAATTTACACTCAGAATAATTCTCCAGTTTTAAAAAGTCTTCGTGTAGTAATATGTCTTCCAAAAGGGATTTTTCACCTTCTTAGAATGAGTAATACTAGACTTCCATATGCATTACAGATGTACAAATCATTAGATAGAAAATATGTACTAAAACATTCTAAATTGAAAAGAAACAAATATTTAGTTCTTCAGGTAATATAGGCCTATGAGTAATTTTGTTCATATTGCGAGATTTAGCGATTAAGTAAACAGTAAATAACTACTGAATACTTTCCTTATGATAACTTACCGCAGAAAAAAGTGTTTCGCGTGATGCATGAGTACTTGGACTCTAAGTCTTTGTGTCCGGTTGTCTGGACCTTAAAGAAATGTAATCAAGGTGTGCGCAATACATAATTCGTAACCAGTAAATAGATACTCTTGTTTAATTTTTTGAACAATTGCAAGGTTTAACAGCGTAATTGACACAACACCATTGTGAAATTATACTTTTAGTATGCGTTAATTTCAAGTATCTGCTATTCATTAACTCAACATTTTTTCCAAAAGTCTCAGTTTCTAGATACATCATTACTGAAGTATTTCTAAAAACTTTTTCAGTATATTTGCATTATTTCCCAGTATATTGTGTATGAAGGTTAAGTGTAACATAAATAGCTGCATCCATTTTCACGAATAGTGTTTTAGGGCTTGTGTTGTTACCTGCTAATGTTCATATCGTGGTGAAAAAGTTGTAATTCTTGGAACGGACTTTAAATTAAATTAAAACGTATTCTAGTCATAATCTGAATTGTCAGCAATACTGAAGATTGCCTTTGATCATTCTTCACGAAGTCAGTTTTGTTTATTTATACGCCTCACATTGCCTCTGAGTTTCTCTGAAAACTTAAATCTTATTTATTTTAATGCATTTCTGCGTACTTGTATTGAAGGAGAACTTTACTTTCAGTTTTCGATGAAGCAGAATTTACATAATGAAGTTCGGAACTTTATGCAAGTTAGAGGGGACTTTATGAATGGTATTTTGTCGTAGTTTTAATTACAAAACAGCCATTTGAAACCATAGAATTCAAAATCCATAAATGTTGCCACGAGTACAACAGGGTAGATGAGAATTTTTTCATTAGCCTTTTTCCAAGAATACAGCAATATTAGATACTATTTATACCTCAGACGTTTACCGTGTAAAGTCATTTATAAACTTGCACAAACTTCCGTTACCCGTTTAAGAAAGACTTGATTCGTTCAGTGTTGATGATTTACCTTTAATGTGAAGAATAATAAAGTATACTTAAAAAATAAATGTGAACTTAATACGTTTTAATGCCTTGACTGCTTTGGTACTTACCTCAGTGCTATCCACCGTCTTGTTTAATTTTCGAAGCCGGAGTGTTATTTTCTTGTTCGAAAAAAAACTTTTCTTTCACTGTAAATTGTTTCTCGAGTACCTTATAAACTGAAATTATTTAAACCCGCAAATCGTGTCGACACTATTTTTAATAAGACGCAATGAAGAGGAATTTCTTTGCAATTACCACGCTTACTTCACTCTTGTTTCATCTACAATGATGCAAGAATTTGTTCTATCACCCTCTTATATATGTGTGTGACTTATTCATGGTCCAGACTAGAAAGAAATTGGCTGTCTCACTCTCTCTGTTCCACAGAAGTGGCAGCCTGCTTGGCTCCTGCGACTCCGTCCTCCTTATCACTGGAGAGGAACGCGCAAGTAATTTTTATTGGGCCTCTTTCCATTATCGGGCCCGTTAATTTCTATGACTTTTGACCTAGGCCTCTCTTCTCCCCGTTACCCACTAACCCTCCTCCTTATTTTCATTTACGAGGTTTAATTTCAGTTGCGATGCCGAGTTAAACATTTGTTTATTAGAGGCAATGGGCGTGACACTGTGAAATCACAGACTAGTTGACTCCATTTATTGATTCTATTTGTTTTACGACGCGCCATTTTGCATGAAGATTGACTTTAACGATGCATATTGCAGCTGTGAATTATATTCTCCTTTGTGTCCCAGCGCGGGGGCAGCGACCCGCAAATGCTCGAAAACAATATATTTTTTCAATATATTAATTATAGGAACGTGAAATTCCCATTCTATTGAACTATTTTTACAAGTGCATTACAAAAGCTGATATTATTAGCCCATTAACTTGTTTGCATAGAAAAACTTCGTAAAAATACGAACTTTAAAATGTAGAGCTTTATAATAAGTTCACCTTGTGTTGGGCAAGGGCATTTTCTCCGGGACCTTCGGTTCCCCTGTGGCACCCCAACAAATCTCCATTATCATCTCATCTCATCATGGATGTGGCGTAGACTAGCCCCCCTCCCCCATGACGCACCCTGGGCAACAAGTCTGCCGGTAAATTGATCTGCAACAGTCGTTTTATATGAGTGAAAGACGAACGCTAAAATACCCGCCATAAGTAAGAAAATAAGTGACCTACTCTAAAATGTAGCAAATCAATCATTTTACAGAAATACAAAATTCCAACAGAAATGAACATTAGGCTATCGGCAGGAATATCTGTAATGTTGAAAGAGAGTTTTAAATGGGAGGATGAAGTTACGAGTGCAACAAAGATCGTCGATATGAATGTTGGCGGAGAGTGTACAAAAATTACAGTTAATGTTTTGGCATTTCTTCGCAAGAAATGACAAGCAAAAGACTACACATATAACGATATGTGCTCTTCCTCAAAGACGAAAGAATGGCTGATTAAGAGAGATGTCTAACCGTAATGAGTGAGACGATAGAAAATTTTAGATTGGAAGTGTAGCTGAACAAGTACACGCTGAATTTAGGGGACCCAAGACGGAATAATTCATTATTAAGTGGAGAGATTAGTTTTTAACTACATAATAACAAGAGCTTATATTCATGTGTGAATAGATAATGTAAATATTGGTAAGAGATAAGTCATGTCTAGAAAGTGGGCCTACTCTACAATGCTGTACATTGAAGCTTTGATAAAAATAAAAGATGTTAAAGCAATTTTTCGTAATTCAAATACAAATTTCTTTTTCTTTTTTTGAAAAGAATATCGTTGTTTGCTAGAACTCTATTGTAATAAATCTACTTTATGGAGAAGATACAGTTATCTAGTTATGAAAGGTACAATACTTAATTCAGAAGGAAAGAGAAAAATAATAAAAATTTGGGGGCACAGGGCAAAAATTTTGTGAAAAAAAAAAAATCGTATATTCTTTCGACAAGCATTTCTTCGTTTCCAATTGATCTAAATCATTCATTCTTTTTTCACCAAATTGATCCCTAAACAGTGAAGAATGTTGTAGTGTAGAATGAATTAATAGCATTTATCACTTATTTTTATGTATTTTTTTCTAACATGTAGAAAAGTTATTTTATTTTTTTTTATTATTATTTATAGGGAAGCAATGCTTTCGCTTTGAACTAAATTGGTTAAATTTAGATTACAACACAGCTCTATGTCTAAGCTTCTATTTGCTGTTTGAATGAATTCGATAGCTCAGTTCTAAGGGTACTTTTTACTTGCTCAAAGACTGAAAAATGTTGAGAAAACTGAAATAGGGTAAAAATGAAGTTAAAGTATAAGTTCAAGCTAGGTAACCAATAACTTACTTTTATGCTCCTAAAACTCTCATGCAACATAGTGAGGTCCTCTTCTTGTGTCTTGAGGTTAATTTTCCTCTTTTCACAGCCCTCCGGTACCATCTTCGCTGCTGTTGCTCAGGAGTGGACTGTATGTTGGCCTTCAGGGTTCGGGTCTCGTCTGCACCATTCACACCAACCATTGTGTATTTTCCTGGGGTGATGCACATCTTCCGCAATATGTCAATTCAACTTCGTTGCCACAATTGAAGTGACAGTATACATGACCCCAAGTTTCAGGGTTGTACGACTACATACGTTTCTTTGGGACATAGTCTTCAAATCAAACCATTGAAAAACTCGTTTGCATTCTGAGTCTTGGCATGCAAACACCTGCTCGGCATACTGGGGTCTGTAAGTCTTTCGTAAATAGATTTAACCCACTTCTTGGCGCAAGCAGCTGTGCATGGAGTATAAAAAAATAAATTTCGTCCATTAATAGTGGGAAAACCTAAATATGTTATATATGTTTAAAAACTAGAAGAACCAGGCTATAATATGAGACAAAAACAAAATTTTCATTTTTTTGAAGAAAAATTGCCATTCTAGGAGTCGATGCATACCTTAATAAACGACCAATTTATTGACAATCTTGGTATTGTTTTGTAGTTAATTGTACTAAGCAAGCGCTGATATCCTATTACAGTTGCTTAGATTTTTTTGGGTCTAACCTCAAGCCAAAGTTTTGAGCCCGTATACAGGGTGTTAAAAAGTCTCTAATATTTTAGGAGGTGCTAGTATGCATCAAAACAAGAAAATAATGTCTAATAAACATGGGTCCTACAATACATACTTTCTGAGATCTGAACACTTGTTCATAGGAGGAGCTCAGTGTGACGTTTATTCATGGCAATGCATACCTCTGCCCCTCGGCGTAAGGAATCACGCATTCTTTGAACTTTATTTTAATAAGTTAATAAGAAAGTACTGATAACGAGGCCCAGTTAATCTCTGTGGTAGAACGTATGGCCCTATTAATCTATCACCAAGAACGCCTGCCCATAAGTTGATTGAGAATTGGTGCTGAAGCCTTGTTTATTCAACTGCATGGCGATTTTCAACAGCCTACACATGCTGATTACCAAAATTCACAACACCATCTCTGCTGAACCCCGCTCATATCCGCAACCAGACTTCTTTTTTCAGTATTCCTTGCGACGTATCAGTATTCCATGCCAAGAGTGTCAACTACGGTATAATTATCTGGTAGTCTGATGTATTGTAGGGCAGAAAAATGCATTGCCATGAATGAACGTCACATTGAGCACCTCCTATGAACAAGTGTTCAGATCTCAGAAAGTATGTGTTGTAGGACCCATGTTTATTAGGCATTATTTTCTTGTTTTGATGTATACTATCACCTCCTTAAATATTGGACACTTTTTTTAACACTCTGTATAGATAGAGTTTGTCTTCAATCATTGTGGTCACTGGGTTAGTTCATCAGGGCGAAAGTGTATGGGTGTAAGAGGTATAAGTATCATCATAACTGATGATTGTTGACGTCATAAGGAAGAAAAAATGTCGTCACATTTTTTTTCCTAATTGCAATATTTGACAATTATTAAATTTTTACAATATTAGGCGTTTGGCAACGTTGCTGGATGGGGAGGAGTGGGTTTATAAGTACACAGTACAGCTCAAGCGGATACAGACATACCTGCACAAAACAGATGCTCTGTTCTAATGCAGAGGTGGACCAGAACAACTGTTGTTTACATAAATCAAGCAGCAAATACAAATTTTCAATGTCATTAATAGAACATTATATTAATTTTACATTTTAT
This sequence comes from Periplaneta americana, assembly GCF_040183065.1. Taxonomy (NCBI): domain Eukaryota; kingdom Metazoa; phylum Arthropoda; class Insecta; order Blattodea; family Blattidae; genus Periplaneta; species Periplaneta americana. The sequence continues at coordinate 47,160,213 of NC_091125.1, read as the reverse complement.
TTAACGATATTGGACCATTTTTTAATTGTACGTCTAAAAAATAAACAATAATGGTTTACTACACAAAATCACACGAACTTTTATTTCTAATGCAACATTTTAATCCCTCCCGCTTCCTTAAAGCAGTACCATATTTTAAGAAATTTCTGGTTGTGTAATTTTCGAAACGGGGTACGATATTTCTAGCTTCTTATAATCGTTTAGAAACCGCTACAAGTTCGCCGATTAGGTAACCTTCTTTGCGGAAAACGTCGATGGTACATCTTCTTGCGTCACTTGAATTACGACGACTTTCTCCACTAATTAATAACATATATTTCTAAAATGTGAATGACATTGTAAGTTCTTTATCGAATATCTGTAGCCTACTGAACTGTCATCGTCGACAGTAGACCTATGGACAGGGAGCTGAATTGAATTGAATTGAATTTACTGCTACCTGTTATGATCTAGTTCGCTAAGCCTCAAGCTCGGCGCATTCCCAAACCCACACCGGCTGACTACATTAAGGTTCGCTGAGTACCCAGGTATCGAGCAGGCAACTCCTCTCGTCTCTAGGCTAGCCGGCGATCGGGGAATGCTATGAAATTATGACGAAATGGAGAATTGGTGACGGAATAATGTAAATGCCTAATATGAGGAAAAACGGCAGAACTCCGAAAAAACTCCAACTGCGACCCTCAAGTGAAAAATCCCAGACCTGACCGGGACTCGAACTCGGGCCGCCTGCGTGACAGGTCAGAGATCTGACCGAATAAATAGCAGGCATGGCGCTCGTTAAAAGATAGTTAACTGTACTGTTATATGAGAACATCAAAATGGAAAGAATTTACGGCAACGAAGAGTATGCGAACATGCAATTCATGTAGGACAAAGGTAATTTTCCTCCACCGAAGGCAGCCACGCAGACACATAATTGCAAGGGTACAGTTGTCAAAAGCAAAAGTGGCCGCTCTCTAGACACAAAGTTCCCTTCGGGTATCTCCGTTACATTTCGGAGACAGGTGATGTTACATATTGTTGGACCACGTTGTCTGATATCTACAGTCGGAATGAAAGTTTTTGCGTGTTAATCTGTAGCGTAATGGTAGCGTTTCGGGCAAGTGTTCGTAAGGTCGTGCGTTCGCACACAACCTAATGCTTTTTATGTTTTTTTTAGGAGAGAGAGAGAGAAAATATAATTGTTTCTGTTTCTTATATGACTGTTTTAATAATTAATATCAGGTTCATGAATTTATTATGTCATGACTGTGTCATTATTTATTATGACATTATGGCTGCAAATGGAAAGAAAGATTATATTCTCAACAAAAATATCTTTCATGGCATAAACAAAACAAACTTACAGGCGTCTGCCTTAAAAATGAAAACAATTGAAAGTTAAAAAAAAACAAGAAGCCACGATTCAATATTTAGTCCATCTTCCTCCCATCTCGACCACATCTTGCAGTCGAGTGGGCATGGAATCGACTAGTGTTTTCAAATACCGACTGTTCTCCGTCACGGCATCCCAGGAACCATGGATGAGATTCCACAAATCATCAGGGCGTCTTGGAGGGGGATTGGGCCAATTTTTCCGCATATGCTTCTTTATTTGTGCCCACATATTCTCGAAAGGGTTCAAGTCCGGAGAGCGACGAGGCCAGTCTATCAATTCAATAGCCTGTCTCCTCGCAAATCAATTGAGATGTGTGGACTGGATGATTATCCTGCTGAAATTGAAGAATTCCAACACGACACAGATACTGTACCACTGCGGGCACGCATGGCAGCGTATCTGTGGTCTAATCGGGTACCAGGAGGACGATATACAAGACTGGGTCCTTCCTTTGTAGTAGAAAAGGTGATTTCACCAGAAAAGATTACTGTCTTCCAATCCCGATCACCATTTCCCACTGCAAAGACTAAACGCTCCTCTATATGCTCTTCCTTATGAACTTCCCTAGGAATGGCACGTCGAGATCTCAAATTGGCGGCCCTTAAACGATTTCTCACGGTTTGATCGTGGCCAGGGAAATTAACAACTGCCTTCAAAATAGCAGCGGTATGAAAGGGATTCCTTTCAACCTCTGCCACTAATCTGGCGTCCTGTTGTGGTGTTGAAATTTTCATTCTAAAACTCTTAGTTTTGGCCAAAAATTGCCGAGCGTTGATAATTTTGCACCCATCTCCGGGCTATCCTTTCTGAAACGTTGAAACGCCTGCCTGCCTCGGATGCCGAAAAACCAAGATGAACCACAGTCCGTATTATACTTTCATTCGTTCCTGCACCTCTTTGTGGAGCCATGTCAGTCAAAGTCGCAGGCAGAAATGGCGTCGTGGTTTCCTCAGAGAATTAGCCTCTACCTAGGTCTTAAAATAATAGCAAAACAGTCATTATACTAAAAATATATATTCTTCAATTAGGAAATAATAATATAAATACTTGTTAGAGTCTTATCAATAACTGTACCATTTTCAAACAAAGTCCACAGAGTTAAGAAGAATATGATTATTTTATAATCTCGACCTCAGTGTCTTAATTTGTTTTCGAAAAATCTGTATTGAACTGTATCCACGCAATACGTCCTTAATCATTGCTGCTGTTAACACTGCTGCCGTTGCAATTGGTATTACAACTACAAATATAATTGTCATAAACGTAACCTTTTTATATCATTAAATATTCAGAATATAATCTAAATGATTGTTCAGTTGTAGTCTTTCTGACAATTCGTTGAATTACGTTAATATGACATAGCTCAGTCGGAAGAACGTAGGAACGTAGGACGTCGCGAAATTCGGAATTGAAATGTCAACGTATCAGACTATATTACTTATATTGCTAACGAACGATAACAGAATACAAATGATAATTTGAATATTATTTATATCGCTAATGAACGATAACAGAATACAAATGATAATTTGAATATTATTTATATCGCCAATGAACGATAACAGAATACAAGTGATAATTTGAATATCATTCACGTCGCTAAACGTCACGATAACAGAATATAAAAAATTATAACTTGAATATTATATATCTCGCTAAAGGAACGATAAAATATAAATAACTTTAATATTATTCATATCGATAAAGAACGATAACAGAATATAAATGATAATTTGAATATTATTTATATCGCTAATGAACGATAACAGACTACAAATGATAATTTGAATATTATTCACGTCGCTAAAGAACGATAACAGAATATAACAAATTATAACTTGAATATTATATATATCGCTAAAGGAACGATAAAATATAAATAGCTTGAATATTATTCGTATCGATAAAGAACGATGACAGAATATAAATGATAATTTGAATAATGCAGTATTATATCGCTAAAGAACGATTAAATAATAAAATGAAAACTTGAACAAGGCCCGAACTCACAACCTTCAAATCATTAAGCGAGCTCTCTACTGCTGGTCTACGAAGCGCAGATATGGAATGATTCCATAGTTCCGGAACTGCTTCTAAAAGCACATGCATCGTGTAACATCGCCGTGACCCGAAGTTGACTTAGAAAATATTCGCTGTTCACGAGTGCGGCCACTTTTTTTTTTATACAACTGTACGTGCATGAATACATCAAAGAACATGGAAGCTTCTGAGATGAAGAACGGGACAGTTCTTAGCAAACAAATTAGCGCTATCTCAAAGGGCTCATGTGTGGGCCCATGTTGGCTGAGACTTATTTGCGTTTTCACCAACGCTGATAATTATTTTTTTCCAATAACCGGAGAATATTATTCAAATCTCCTGCAGTAATTGAAAGGGAAAATTCTCGAGAAGAGGTTGCGTATGGCCAAGAAGAAAGTTTTCTTTCATCACGACAGTGCACCTGCTCACACGTCTGCAATCGCGGTTGCTAACTACACGAATTACGGTTCGAATTGTTGCGCCCCCGTCCTACTCACCCGATTTCCCACCCTCAGACCTCTTTCCTTCCCCAAAGCTCAAAATTCACTTGGCTGAGAAGACATTTTAGTCAAATGAAGAAGACTCTTTTGCAGACCTCGAGAAATCTGTGTACATGGAAAGTATAGCAGCATTGGAGCACAGTGGACCAAGTGTGCGAATCTCAGGGGTGATTATGTTGAGAAATAAAAACTGTTTGAGAATAGTGCTAGTTTAATTTCTGTCAGACTATGAACTTTTCAAACAACCCTCGTATGTCATGCTAGCCTCTTTCTTCTTTCGTCAACGCTCATAGATGTTTATGATAGCAAAACTATCTGTATAATTACACTATTGAGATACTTACATTCACTTGTTTCTACTGTTGCTATAATCAAGAGCTCGTATGGTGCTAGTCAGTTATCCTTTCAAGATTGCCTCGTTTCAAGCAGTATCAAATACATGGTGCTGCTTTCAAAATGAGTTTTTAGTGATCGAAGTGAATTGAAACAAAATCTACGTTTTAGAAAACTAAGATAATATAAGGCATAGTGAACACAGAGTTGAATATTATTTGAAATAATGTTATTAACAGACTTTTGGAAAACTAAAATAACAAGTGAATTTACCGGTGATAGTGAAACGGCACTTAGAGTATAATTTTCTCCGTAAATATTTGTACATCACTACTGAGACACGCTGTATGTCGTTTTGTGTACCAGTGATCAGTTCGTGTGTTGTTAAGATTTTACCGCATTAACATTACAGTGTACCCAAATCTTCCGTAATACTAGTGACAACTTTAAGGCGCTGAAAAGACTTTGAACCTCGTACCATTCCATAGTAACAGTTTCGACTCACGATTGAACCATTGCATCTGGTTTTCTTTCAGAGATTTAAAATAAGTATAGGCAAGTGGTACACGAGCTTTTTAATTTCATCAGAAAAAAATGGTTGTGTACGTAGCGTCAGTTACGCCTTCACTTCTCATCATAATATATATAATATGGACATAAGCTATTTCATTGCACGTTATAACGTTTGGTTTCCGGTATGTAATGATAAACTGAGGTTTTATCCCATGTTAGAAAGTCATTAAAGAATATGCCACCTTCATTACAATACTGTTTCAAATGGTGAGCGCACATATCGAGATAATTATGCTTATGCCCCTCGTCATTTCTTCAAACGCACATCTTGCACAAACATTGTTCATATGAAAGTGTTATGCATGAAATAATAAAGTGAAACTTGGTGAATGATGGTCGTTTCTTGCTGCTGTTCATCATTGTCTGATGTTGATTCACTTCTACAAACCTGAGAAGATTTCTGACCTCATACACATACGCCTTCATCCAGGATTGTTCCTAGCTACATTAGTGGAACCTCCAATTGTTCTTAAATCTTTATAAACTTAATATTTTTAGAAACGCCTTGGTCTGCCAAGAGGTCGTTTGTCATTTGGTTCCAAATGAAAGGAAGTTCTTAACAGTGAAATTTTCTTCTCTGCTCCAAATATGGCCTAGCCAAATTCACCTACTTTGTACCATACCTGTCGCATCAGTTTTATTGAAAACTAGCCGTACCCGTGCGCTCCGCTGCACCCGTTAGAAATAAATATAAAGTAATTACATAATTAAAATAGGACATTTGATCAAGGGAACATTCGTGTTTGATAGAAGGATAAATCGTTTCATATGTTACTTAATTTAAATTGTATTTAAAATATTAAAATGCGATCATTTTGATCCAGAGACCACTCATTTGGTGCAATGACAATTCCTTTAACACGTTTCTTAATTGTTATTACCAATTATTTTTGGAAAAGCGAAAATTAACAGAAAAATTTTGGGTACAGATTTATTATTATGTTTATATTATATTATATTATATTATATTATATTATATTATATTATATTATATTATATTATATTATATTATGTAAAAAGTGTGTTGATAACGGATGTACTCGAATTAGAAAGTTTTTAATTTGTTGTGGGAGCTCTTGAATCTCAGGAGGAACAGCTTTTACAACAGCGCAACATAATCTGCTTGGCTCATTACCCAATTTTTTTGCATTGTATTTATTGCATATATATTTCATGTATTTTAACACGATTCAATTGAGCATAGTTAAAATTTCAATTATAAAATAATGGATTGCTAAGCTAACGTACTATTACAGCATACTAAATCAATACACTCTCGTTGTTCGTTAATTCTCTGAGATAAAAATGAATATGTTCATAAACATTATTTTCAGAAATACAGGAAATGAATATACAGAATAACCTATCAAGTTTTCTGTGCATAAGAAGTTATTTTAATCTTACCTGTCCTCAATTCACTGACAAGTTACTGTAACAACATTATAGCATTATGTCCATCCAGAGAAACTACACTTTCCAATGATGAAATAATAATTAATTATACAAATCGGTTAATTTAGCTTCCGATATTACTTCATAAAACACAGAAACATTGTCTGTAGGCTATGTTTCATAGCTTTCGATTGTTGTGTCCAAGGCCCCTTATAGATGAAGTCATTTGTTTTTTTATTTCAATACACCGCCTTAGATGGCAGTTATTTTAATTTTAAAACTCATTTATCTCATTAAATATCAGTCCTATCAAAATTTTTCAAAGAATAAAACTTATCAGAAATCATTTTTAAAGAAACTTTTGTTATGTAACATTTTTCACAAAAATCAATAATAAGAGAGATATTTCGATTTATTTAATTCAGGCCCCCTTATAACCCCCCTTTTAAATAATGTATTTTGAATGCCATATAGCCTAAAATCTAAGTTACAACGAACTTAATTTATATTCCAATTTTCATCGAAATCCGTTCAGCCATTATCGCGTGAAAAGGTAACAAACATACAGACAGACAGACAGACAAAAAATTTCAAAAAAGCTATTTTCGGTTTCATGGTGGTTAATTATATATGTTAGGACCAATTATTTTTGGAAAATCGAAAATTACCAGAAAAATTTCGGTTACAGATTTATTATTAGTATAGATACGTCTGATTTCACATATTGGAGCCGAAACAGAAAACAGATTGGACAGTGGTTTTATAACACCTCAGTTTAGTGGTTCTAGATAGTATACATTCATTCATTCACACATTAAGTGTTCTTCCCATGGGCAGGTCTTTCACTGCAAACCCAGCATTCTCCAATCTTTCCTATTTTCTGCCTTCCTCTTAGTCTCCGCATATGATCCACATATCTTAATGTCGTCTATCATCTGATATCTTCTGCTCCGAACTCTCCTCCGATTCACCATTCCTTCCAGTACATCCTTCAGTAGTCAGTTTCTTCTTAGCCAGTGATCCAACCAATTCCTTTTTCTCTTTGTGATCAGTTTCAGCATCCTTCTGTCTTCACCCACTCTTTTCAACACAGCTTCATTTCTTATTCTGTCTGTCCAATTCACACGTTCCATTCTTCTCCATATCTACGTTTCAAGCGCTTCTGTTCGCTTCTCTTCACTTCGTCATAACGTCCACGTTTCTGCCTCCATACAATGGCATACTCCATACAAAGCACTTCACTAGTCTCTTTCTTAGTTCTTTTGCTAGAATCCGCAGAAGATACTCCTTTTTCTATTAAAAGCTTCCTTGGCCATTGCTATCCTCCTTTTGTCTTCCTGGCAGTAGCTCATGTTACAGCTTATAGTACACCCCAAGTATTTAAAACTGTCCATTTGCTCTACCGTCTCATTTAAAATTCGCAAGTTTACTTCTTTATTTTTCTTCCTATGACCATGGTTTTCGTCTTATTTGCATTTATCTTCATTCCGTACTGCTCACAGATGTCATTTAGCTCCAGTAGCACGGGTTATAATATTGTTAAGCAGCGCTGCCTGGCTTCATTGGTGTGTAATAATTACGAATCTAGTCACGATGTAAAACGGACGGTGTCGTCTGAAATTACACATACTTGTTCATTATATTTTCAAGATATAGTTAAAATCTTTAGTTTTAATATAATTATGATAAATCAATTGATCACTTTTTAAAATCAATCATGCCAGACAAGTCTTCTGCCATGCACGCGCTAGCATTTACGTCAACCAAATAATTTCTTATACACAACTCGTGTGTTTCTTTTGCATCTTTTGCTAATAATTAACTTTTAATAATAACTATTTCTTAAATATATTGCTAATAATAACACACAATAAATGCAGCCGAGGAAATCAACAAGCGAGGAATGTCATTGTTGTCACTAAAGTGACTTTCTTTTTTCTCCTGTTCCTTTTCTCTCATGCCCCCTCTCTGTTCCTCTGCTCTATTTCCCTCTCTCTTTTTTTACTATATTTATTTCTCTATTTCTCTTCTGTTTCTATTCCTGTATTTTCACTTATCTTTATTCCTTTCATCGTTTTCTCGTTCCCTTTTCCTCTTTACTATTTTTATTTCTTTCTCTCTTCCTCTTTTCTATCTTCTTCTCCTTTACTATCTTTTCTCTTTCCTTCTCTCACATCCTCTCTTTTTCTGTTTTTTTCTTCTATCTTCTCTTTTTACTATTTTTATTTTCTCTCTCTTCTCTCTTTCCCATCTCTTTCCCTCACTATTCCCTACTCTCTCTTCCTCTCTTTTTATTATCTTTATTCCTTTCTCTTCCTCTCTTTTTTCTATCTATATTCCTTTCTCTTGTTCCCTTTTTACTATCTATATTCCTTTCTCTTCCTCCCTTTCTACTATCTTTATTCCTTTCTCTTCCTCTCTTTTTACTATCTTTATTCCTTTCTCTTACTCTCTTTTTACTATCTTTATTCCTTTCTCTTCCTCTCTTTTTACTATCTTTATTCCTTTCTCTTCTTCTCTTTTTACTATCTTTATTCCTTTCTCTTCTTCTCTTTTTACTATCTTTATTCCTTTCTCTTCCTCTCTTTTTACTATCTATATTCCTTTCTCTTCCTTTTTACTATCTTTATTCCTTTCTCTTCTTCTCTTTTTACTATCTATATTCCTTTCTCTTCCTCTCTTTTTACTGTCTATATTCCTTTCTCTTTCTCTTTTTTACTATCTTTATTCATTTCTCTTCTTGTCTTTTTACTATCTATATTCCTTTCTCTTCTTGTCTTTTTACTATCTATATTCCTTTCTCTTCTCTTCTTACTATCTTTATTCCTTTCTCTAGCTCTCTTTTTACTATGTATATTTCTTTCTCTTCTTCTCTTTTTACTATCTATATTCCTTTCTCTTCTTCTCTTTTTACTATATATTCCTTTCTCTTATTCTGTTTTTACTGTCTTTATTCCCCTCTTCTTTTGTCTATCTCTCTCTTCCTCTCACACATATTTGCTGCCGCGATTAGTTTATTTCACGCAATCACCAATGAATGAAACACTAACTGCTAACGATTTACGGTGAACAATTTTATTTAGGGCGCATATAAGATTCTACAACTCTGATATAGCATTCGCCTCATTTTTCGCATCTCAGCGTTAGATTCTTCACAACAGCTAAAAATATACGGGATAATACATAAATAACTTACGTCTCTGACCTTCCGTCACTAACAATTCATTACGAGCTTATGGAAAATTATACGTTATTGATTCAACATATTATGCTAACGTTTTACGTGGCCAAAATGATGTCCAACATTCACAAGTACCTAATATACTCCAGACGTTGTCAGATACTGTTGCTAACAATCTTTATGCTATCTCCTACAAAAAGGCAGGACAAATATTGGCAAATGAAGAAAACGTGCCATCTGCAGATTTAAGTTTCATGGATCATATTGGGTTAGGGTTAGATCAATAGCGATACAATAAACTTACTGCAGAGGACATTGCGGGTGTTTTTGTCTCCATAGATGGTGAGCCACCAAAATACCGTTGATGTTGTGCTTGGCAGACAAGGGGAACAAATTAAGCCCTCACTCTGATCTGATGATATATTTCTTCCTCTTCCCTGATGAACACAGTGCCCCACGCCAGCAAAGCAAGCCCACTAGAATGACTTTACTTCAGTTTGTACCATTTCGGATTGCTGTTCGTAACCATTTCTCACACATTCATTAGTCACACAAGTTCATCCAGCAATATGTGGTAGATCAGTATTGTCTGGAGGAAGCGCAAAAATTACAGTTCCTAAGGAAAGATCAAAAAGTTTTATTTACTGATAAAATAAGAGGCCTACAAGATTTTGTAGTCTCATAATCACCTCAGCAAAATCTCTTAGCAGGAAAAAGTGATCTGCCCTCTACATTTCAATGTAGTTCACGAAACATGCAGTAACTATACTAAGATGCTATGTATATTGTTCGAAAGTATGGCAAACCTGACTTTTCTGAACTCTCACCTACAATCAGCAATGCCTGAAATAGCTGCTGCATTACTTCCACATAAAAAAACCCACTGATCGTCCAGACATTGTTACTTCCGTTTTCTCCTTGAAACTCAATTGAATATGAATAGATTCAAGAAAAAGTATTTGGCATAAAAAACCATTCAGAGGAAATATGTTTCATTATTATGGAAGCAAATAACTTTCAAAATGTCTGGTATTCTTCATTGAAAATAAATGTGAAACAATTTTATTTGAACTTGTAATAAACTCAGTTTGCAGAATTTGCTGCACAAGCCACTAGTTGAATGAATATTTGTATTTCATGTACGTAATTCTCGAATGAGGTGACAAGAGGATGCTGAATATGAACAAAAGCCTTCCACTATAGTCTACTGTGAGAATTCACAAACAAATACACGGCTTACCAAAGGTAACTAATTTGTAATAGGGGTGCTGAAAACGTGGATGCAGTTGAAAATCTCTAAATAGATTTTTTACAGCATTACATTACTTTCTCTTTATATTTCCTATAATAAAGAAGTAAGAAGAATTTGTTTGTCGCCGGCACCTACATTTATTGTTGATGGAGAGATCGCTGAACTCCGCTTATGCCGTAGCTAAAGACGGTGTTGATTATAATTATGTGATGAAATGAAACATATGGGTATATTGTAACTCATCATATATAATCATTGCCTTGAAGAAGCGATGAAGTTGGTCAGAAAGTAGAACCAATGTAATACGCTATGAATCAGCGCTTAAAACCTTACCATTCGTTTAGGGTCAGTAGCGGGTTGCTGTGATTATCTTCTCTACGTCACCTTGACGCTATCAAAACTGTCACTTTCTCGAAAACTTGAAATGTTTAATTTGCTTCAAGACGTTACTTCGCACTTTGGGAAGCATTGTTATAGGTCATTATGTTACATGTTAGGGCAACATACATAAGTAAACATAACAGGTTAATTATTATGTAAATTATTACATCTGTTATAATAAACTGTTGATAACATTGCAGTCATTATTATTCTCTTGTAAGGCCCATAATCATGTGGGTTACTGCTAGCGCGCTGATCTTCCATCCTGGCGGCTCGAATTCGATCTCCGGCTAGGCCGTGATAGAGTTTGTGGTGGACAAACCAGATGTTGCAGAGGGATTTTCTCGGGGTACTCCCGTTTACCTCAATCATTCCACCAACACTCTCCACCTTTCGTTCATTTTATCTATCATTTGCAATAGTTAAAAATAGGCTGGGACGAAGTCTTGAGATTTGTACGGATTTCCGATACTGATATAGAAAGGACTTGAGGTTCCGAGACCTGGGCTTATAAGCAGGCTTCGCATTTTGTCACGTTGAATTTATCGAGGAATATAGCCTTGTACGGAGGGAGTTCAAATGTCAGGCGTTCACTGCATAAGTGGCGGTAGAGTAGGCCTACAGTGAATGTAAAATATAATGGAGCATAATCGTAAAAGTTCCTTCACTGACATAAATATAAATGTCCAATAAAAAAAATCAATATGTATCTTTGTTCAGGCAATAAAGTATTATTATTATTATTATTATTATTATTATTATTATTATTATTATTATTATTATTATATAACAATAAATTGAAAACGGACTTTTTTTACTCTCAAATTGTATATCCCCCCATAAAATGAGTCGGGTGTGAAAGCCAGCGCGCGAGTGGTAAAGATCTGGAATTATAAATCAGATGGGCAGTTTCAGCATCTTGTTTTGTCACATGATTTACAAGGCGATTCTAAATATAGCCCTATAACTTAAATCATTTCGTCCTATTTACAAAGAACGTCTACTAAGAAATATGTTAATACTGAAACTTCCCAATTTAACAAGTGTAGGGGTGGTTGACCTTTCACGCTATGTTAAGGTCACCCATGTGTTAATCTCAGACATAAATTGCACGCAACATAACTACATCAGATTTGTCAGTCACCTTGAACCGTCTATTACTCAGCAACGTCGTCTTTCCAGTGAGGTATTACATTCTCTCACTTAGACTCATAAATATTTCTAAATGCGCTTACATGTGCGTTAAGCTGACGTAATTTTAACACTGTACGACTGTAACACGTGGCAGAGAATCTTATGGTCGCATTACTAACTTAAGACGTACTGAGTTTCTGTGTATACAAGGAAATATTGTTCTGGAAGGTACTTGTAATGACTTGCACAACACGTTACCAGTAACAGAATGGTTCTGAAGAGAACTACTGTATTTCCATGCATTAAAGTTTTACCACAGTACAAAAATCAGCCAGAGGTCGCGGGGAGGAAGAGCATTCTTTGAATGTAGTATTAATACCGAAAATGTCTGACCAAGGTGCGCAGTTTATGTAAAACAACTATGTTATTCGAGAGGTTACTATCTCGCGTATAAATGGTCTTAGTTTTTAGAGAATTTGAGGGATGTGCCGGTGACCAGTGCGCAGTTGTGGCGTCGTAGTCTAAGGCATCTGCCTAGGAATCGCGTTACGGAGTATGCTCTGGTTCGAGTCCTCATGGGAGCAGAAATTTTCTCATGAAATTTCTGCCAGTGTATGGGACCAGTTCCCACCCAGCATCGTGTGCACTTGGGGAGCTGCGATAGGTAACGAAATCCGGTTACGAAAGCTTCTTCGGGACTCTCTTGAAATTAGTTTTATTATAGTTCTAATGGTTATTGATAATTAAATGCACAGTTCCTGCACTGTCATGAAATTTTTGCTATATCCCGAACAATTACTCTCCTATCTTCTTTAATTAATTATCATACTTTCAAATGTCTGTGTTGAAACTTCAACTTGCCTTTCTGCTGCAACATTCGTCCTACCAATCCTCTGGGGTCTAGTAATTAACACGCTACAGTAGGCTTAGGACCTCAGGTTCGCGGGTTGAAACCCGTTCGAGGGTGACAAAATTCTTGTCATTGCTCCGTTTGGGACCGACCTTAAGAATATAGAATTGTTTTCTTAAACCTACTCCTTTCAACAGTGAGTCTAGATTCACCATTACACGACTCTCTATCACATTGGCTTCCCATGCCGAAGCTTCGGGTTCATAAACGTATGTTTCCGTATTAATGTGGGGAAAAGAATGAAATTGTGGTGCTTTCAGGTTTTGTTTTTTGTGTTCTCATGTGTGTTATTATTTCACAGTTACTCCTTTCGCGTCATAATTATAGACTCTATAACCGTCCCAAGCAGTACCATCATCCATTCATAAAAATGGCGAGGACAAAATCATTTTGCCACTGTGACGTATCGGTGAATCTGATAGACGATTTACATCTTTAAAGATTCATAGAGGAAATACAAAAGGAACGGAATTCAAAGAAGCGGTAATATTATAATGAGCTCAGGAAAAGACCTCATTGCGCAGGAATCAAGTCTTATACCTCTCCAAAAACATAACCTCGCAGCTTCGCTTACAATAATACTCAACACCGCTCATAGATTGTGGATGTCTTCTTTTAATACAAGTTATATTGAAGACCAAGGTTAACTACGTTTGTAACGTTCAACTCCACGTCATCAACGTAATATTAGAAGTTCACGTTTCATAACAGGAAATATTTCGTTCGATGTGACATCGTCACTATCAACATTAATGGTTTTAACAAAAGTTTCAACGCTTGAACAACTCAACACTTATATTATTTAACATAGACACATCAATATATTATCAGTCTGAATGATATTCTATTCTTCCACAGTAAAATATATAAGATAAGACAGTCAAATTTGTGTGAAAGCAAGTTGTGTGGAAAAACAGCTAAATTTTTAAGCAAGTCTTCATACATAATACATTATATGATATTTCCCAAATTTTAATATATTTAAATTATGAAGACTTGTACTTTTATACTAATTATGCACATTAGGTTAAGGTTTTAATTATTGACAATAAGGGCGTATGGTATACAAAATAAGAGATTATTATATTGTATTTCAATCATGTATCTGATGATGTCTCTTGGTACGACGAAAACGTTAATACCTAGAATAAGTATGTAATATAAAGGTTCACACCTATATACAAGATGTTAAGTCATTGACGGAAAATATCAAATCATTCATTGTAGTCGACCTCGTTGGCGAGTTGGTATAGCGCTGGCCTTCTATGCCCAAGGTTGCGGGTTCGATCCCGGGCCAGGTCGATGGCATTTAAGTGTGCTTAAATGCGACAGGCTCATGTCAGTAGATTTACTGGCATGTAAAAGAACTCCTGCGGGACAAAATTCCGGCACATCCGGCGACGCTGATATAACCTCTGCAGTTGCGAGCGTCGTTAAATAAAACATAACATTTCATTGTATATCAAAGACTTGTCTGATAAAATTTCCTCAAAATGAATTGCAAAATTCTAACGCCGTAGGCTTAGGCAAAGAGCAGTATCAGAAACTGATAATGGAAGAAGTAGTTAAAATTATAGAAAACTGCGTAAAATGCGGTTGCACAATACAGTGTGCAATGAAGACGACGGGATTACACTCAATTGGATGTGGAATGAGGTGACGCAACAGCATCGCAACAGACAGCCTGGGGCCGAATCAGAAAGTGGGACCCTCGACACGGATTGCGATCTAGACCATAAATTAAAGCAACTTATGTTCTTCACAGCCTAAATATTTCCAAGATCACAGTTGAGCAAGAGTTGGCTATTTTTTGTCCTCTGTGAGGTCTCGGTTGCGGGGTCGATGTCCATATCAGTTTTCCCATTTTATTGGCCCCCGCAACATTACGACGATGCGACCAATGCACGTACAGAACCTCATGTGCTTAGATGACGTCATTAATCTCTTATTACTCATTCGCTCTCAATCTGCAGATAATTGAAATTGTCACTGCAGTTGCGAAGCAGAGCATAATCATGTTATGTAGTGTTGAAGTAACTGAATGCAACCCATTGATGGTCCCTTCATGCCTCGTGTTATGTGTTACTAAAGACATTTTTGCCGTCTTGAACATTAAATTACAGAAAATAAAATAAATTATTAAATTAATAATGAACAGTTTAATCATAACTGTGTTATTTCGAACTGCTTAGAGCAGTGGTTGCCAACCTTTTTTGACTGACGACACACTTTACTGAACGCCCACAATATCGCGACACACTTATTTGATTTTAATAATAATAATAATAATAATAATAATAATAATAATAATAATAATAACCACTACTTTTTTTCTGGAGAAAAATGTGGTCGCACTCTGTGTAGAATATTTTATAGCGGACAGGGAAATGGGGTATCAAAATTTTCAAAATTAGTTCCGAACTGTGTGAAAAATAAACTTCTGCTCGAATTTTAGGATCAGAAGAGATTACTGTTCACTGCACGGGAATTTTTGTCGTTTTTAACCTCCTTTTCGTCCAACTAAGACTTCCAAGATCCAAGCGGAATTCAAAGAAGAATTATATTAAAAACATAGTTATTCACACATATTTCGGTTCCATGATGAAAAATGCAACAAAATGGTGCTGTTCCAGCGCGTTTCGCCAGAAAAAAAGCACTGATGATAACTTCTATGTAGTGTCGGACATCCAGTGTTGTAGATAGGTTGATGTTAACACGCAATCGAAAATTCTAAACGAACAAGCAGCAACTTGAGTAGAATTAAAAAAAAAGGTATGTGTAAAAAATCCAACGTATCTATGCTGGATGTGCGATAAAATATTTTTATTATCGTTTTTGAAAACTCGTCTTTTTAAATTAATGTGAAGTCTGCGCTTGGTGGGTTGCACAGAGTTTCTCATAAATGGCCTTATGGTTGAAAAACTGAACTGAGCATTGTTGCAGGGTTTATGTTTCATTGGTAAAGTCTGCATCAAAATAAAGACTTCGTTGTAAATAAAAAATTCGTTGTAAAGAGACTTTCTGGATGCAATAAAATGTATTTTTCAATCCCAAATTTTGCAACATACTCCATGGAGCTGCACGACACACCGGTTGGGAATCCCTGGCTTAGAGTGAGAATCTCACAACGTTCCGTGTGATCTTCATATCTAGAGGGAGGGAAACTGGCTGTGGCTGGTTGATTTGTTCGATGTTAGCATCTCGAGATATGTTCAAATGAATCCTACCTGAACTCAAGTCTTCCCAAGTGGAAATACGTTTCTGGATGGCGGAATCATTACCCCTAGTAATAGTATAGGACGTGATAAAAAAATTCAGAGTTCAACTTTGACGTGGACGAAAAGGGCCGGTAAATATTGCTTGGAATCCTGTCATTTACCAACACAGTTCTACAGTAAATAAACGACACCGAACTCCCTGTTTTATTTCCTTCTAACGGAATTCTTGCTACAGATTGTATCGCTCTTAACCAGTGGTCGGCAAAGATTAACGTACGTCATAGAGAATGCTGGGTTTGCAGTGAAAAACCTGTCCTTGGGCAAAACAATGAATGAATATAAAATGAAGCCCGCAATACACAGCAAAGAGGAAGATAGGAGGGGGAGGTTACACAAACTTCTTAACTTTGAACAAGTGATGGCTAAGGGGAGGGAAATCATGTCTTACCCTGTCGCCCTGCGTGTATATTAAGAAGTTCACTTGCGAGTCAAGAAATGCCGACCACTGCATTCAAAGAGTCTTGTTGGGTTTGAATTCATAGGCCTCGTATCTATTGACAAGCATGGGCACCGAGAATGACGAGACATTAGTACTTTCCTGTACTAGATCTCAATATTTCTTATTTCTGGGAATAATTGGCTATTTTACAACGCTTTATCAACTGCTGCGGTTATCTAGCGTCTGAATGAGATGATAATGCCAGTAAAATGAACCCAGAGTCCAGTATCAAAAGTTCTTCAGCATTTGCTCTTAATGGGTTGAAGGAAAACCCCGGAGAAAACCTCAATCAGATAACTTGTCCCAACCAGGAGTTGAACCCTGACCCACTGGTTTCATGGTCAAGCATAGTAACCGTTACTCCACAGCTGTGGACGAGAATCTGTTACTAGCTAGAATGAAACTGAAAGATTTTCATAGTAGAATTTATTTTGTAAAAATTGTGGGAACTGTGAAGGCATTAGATATTATAGTACACGTGAAAAGAGTTCTAGTTGCTAGAACTTTAGTGGTACAGAAATTGGATTTTATAAGATTTTAAGCTTTCACGGTGGTGGTGATGATGATGATGATGATGATGATGATGATGATGATGATGATAATAATAATAATAATAATAATAATAATAATAATACGAGGTATGATCATTAAATTCCGAGACTGTGTCTCCTGTGGGCGAAGGGATCACGTGATTGACACACGCGCTTAGTAGTGACACTAGACGACCTTGAAGTTTCAAAGCGCTATCTTCATTGAGCCCTGTGTCACACAAGGTTTTGTTAAGCACGTGCATGCGCGCATTTGCGAAATCACGATGGACTCGAAACTGGAGCAGAAAGCCAACGTCAAATTCTTCAGGAAATCGGCAATCGAAACCCATGGAAATGTTGAAGCAAGCTTACAGAAATGAAGCAGTGAGTCAGGCGAGGTGCCATTCGCGCTTCAGAAATGGCGACTTTTTTTTATTTCCGAAGATAAAATTGAAGCTAAAGCGTCACCGTTTTGACACGACGAAGAAGATTCAACGCAAATCGCAGAAGGTGCTTGACAGGATTCAAGAACTCGACTTCCAGGAGGCATTCCAAAAATGACAGACATGGTGGGATCAGTGTATAGCTGCCCAAGGGGACCGATATGTGTCAAAGTTTGCACATTTAACTTCATAACCAGGAGAAAAACATAGGCTACATTAAAATTGTGCAAATGGGCGTTAAATTAATTTAAAAAATAAGACAAAAGTAAATACGAACAAACAGTCATTTATAATATTAAAATGCAATCTTCTGTAGTCAGTTGTAGTCAATTCATTGCGTATGTTTTGTTATTATTACCGAATCCTAAATATTTACAATTATGAATACCTTAATGAGGTAAATGTTAAAACATTTATATTTCACTCAAATATAAACTACGCGTTCAATTTGTTACATAACTGCTGAGCGGTGATGTCGCCACTGTCGTTGTATGCAATACATCATAGGCGATCACGTTGCCCGGGGCATCGAGGGTTCAAAGCAATCTTGGAGGAGGATGAAGCACTCTATTACTTCGTGGTATCAACACCGGTCAATTTACAACGGACGAGTGGTAATAATTGATCGATTTATTATATTTTAGATGTTTTGATTTCAATTATCTATATAATAAAAAATTACGTTCATACATACTGTACAGGCACGTGTGCATTCCATATTCAAAATAATCTAAACACGTTAGAA
The DNA here is from genome assembly GCF_040183065.1 of Periplaneta americana. Taxonomy (NCBI): domain Eukaryota; kingdom Metazoa; phylum Arthropoda; class Insecta; order Blattodea; family Blattidae; genus Periplaneta; species Periplaneta americana. The sequence continues at coordinate 47,141,704 of NC_091125.1, read as the reverse complement.
GACTTTAATGTTCTTCCTTATTTTCATCCTTTGTGTGCCCCCTTTTCATTATATACTTCTTTTACTTATTTTCGTTCTGTGTTCTCTCGTTTCGATTTATTCATCTGCAATATTATTTTTCGTTCTTCTCTGATCCTAATTCATTCCAAGACATACTGTACACATGTGTTAAACAAGCCAACATACTCGATTGTTGGAAAGAAAGTAGGCTTAACTCATTATTTACGTAGTTTGTACGAAAATAGATATTATACAGTTTTTTGATTTCTTGGGAGACTACGTAGAATAAATTTAGACTATTTAATTTCTTTAATTGAAGAGATATCGTGTACTTTCAATGATTAGTCTTCTTGATGGGAGGACTGTGGAAAAACACAATATCCACGAAATGTAAGCCTCCTTGACCATGTGGCGCAAGGCCAATTACTAACAAACCATCAGTTTACAAGAGGGAATCAGTTTGTTCAGGAACTCTTTCATCGGTTCATTAACTCGAGTCAGGAATATAGGTTAGTTGTTAACATTGAACTCCGGGTTCAAGAATTTGTCTTTTGAAATATTCTGTCACGTTTTACTTATGAAATATGTATTGTTTCTATAATCATTTTCAGTAATGCTGACAACAAACAACAGTTATCTCTCTCTTTACCCCCTCTCTAAATTGTTGTCCAGCATTTTGCTTTTGGGATGATCATGTTGCACTTGTTCTGTTACGAGGAAATACTACGTCTTCATTAACAAGATACGTCAATTGGCCTCTGACCTCATTGCCCCAGTTCTCCGAATTATCTGATCGGATGATGTTTTTAATTTTCATTACAAAATCTTGGTAGGACACATGAATTTCTAATAGCCTTCTCGGTCTGTTTCCGAAACTGTCGCGGTCCGTGTTAGAACACACATGAATCGTTGTGACGATTGTATCTTTATTACATTATTTATTATCAATAACTTACATTTTTTGTCCTGCACGACCACCCAGCTAGAAGGAGATAGTGCGCCGTATCGCCTCGTCAGAGCCATTTCAGTCCTCGCCCATCGATAAAAAGTTTTTATGGCCGTTATTTAGTGGTGCAGTCTACTTGACGATGTCGACTGCCAGATGTCGAATGTCCTTTTTTATTTTCATTATGTTGATTGTTTTTATTTTTGCAATTCATGATCGTGGAACAGTATCGCCAGATGGATATTAACACATGTTCGCAATGGGTTATAAGGTCATGGGCGAGACAGCCGTAAACTTGTGTGTATGCATGTACGTGTGTGTATCTGTGTGTCTGTGAATGTGGGGTTAATATTTAACGACCGAGTCGATTAAAAATGGGCAGGTGGAGATTTTGTCCGCAGATTCGAATTTTAGATTCAGCATTTATCTCAATAACCGTGTTTTGAAGTAGCGATATAATGTTTGAGTCTTTAAAAACCATGCAGAATGTGTAGCGTTTCTAATTTTCGAAATTTCTTAGTGGTTACATCGTCAGGGTCATAGCAACAGAAAAGACTGAAAATACATAGTAATTATTGCTAATCACTAGGGGTGCTATTCATAGACATTTCGCAGCACGCGCTACGAGCGTATTAAGCTATCCCTGGCTATCCACTGGTTACTTGTACAGAATTCAAATCATATCCTATCGCTAACACTGGTTTATGAATACGAAAAACGCTGATCATCCACCGAAATCCCGCGCTAAAAATGTCTATGAATACGGCCCCATAACTCTAAACCTAACGATAAGAACTTCAAAACTAGGATGGACATGCCTCCATGTACCTACTTATGTTTTTGTGATACTCAAGGATACGTAACGCTTGGTAACATAGTTCCGCACCTCCGGGGACATCTTTCTGCCCGAATAATGAGCAGGATTCGAGGATAGCAATGCTAAAGATTTTCATTGCCCCTTAAATTGCATTATAATATTCCTGCCACTGCATATTAATAGCCCTACGATCACTCCTATTCATATATTTTTTAGTAAGTTATTTTACGACGCTTTATCAACAGCTTTGGTTATTTAGCGTCTGAATGAGATGAAGATGATAATGCCGGTGAAATGAGTCCGGGGTCCAACACCGAAATGGGTTGAGGGAAAACCCCGGAAAAAACCTCAACCAGGTAACTTGCCCCGACCGGGAATCGAACCCGGGCCACCTGGTTTCGTGGCTAGACGTGCTAACCGTTACTCCACAGGCGTGGACTGCTATTCATATTAATTCTACCGATCCTTTCATACAGTTCTATCACTGATACGCGTATTCATACTGTTAATGTCACACCTATTTATAGTATTACAACAGTCTAGTATATACAGTCACGAAGCTCAATACGTAGTAAATATGCATCCATAAATAGTTGCTAACCACTAGAATCGCTACTATCGCCTCATTACAGACAATGCGAAATAGTACCTGCACAGTCTATTGTTTCTAGGACCCTCATAAACTCAAGCTTCGTGATTATATACTAGACTGTGGTATTACCCCTGCTTCCGCTCCTGTACATACTCAATACTCCTGCTACCGCTTCTGTTCTTATACGTAGTCTTGTTGTCGCTGGTATTCATATATTCACTGCTTCCGCTGCTTCGTACTATTCTACTGCCGCTCCTATTCATATTACCACATATACTCCTATTCATAACAGGACTCCTGTTATCGCTTCTATTTAAACTAAACTTTTACTACCACTTCTATTCCTACGACTCCTTCTGCCACTCAAATTCATATTACCCCGCTCCTCATATTTATAGGACAGACTCGTGATACTAAGGTTTTAGTGCAAAAAAACGGTTGAAATAAAAAAAAAAGAATGTTTTTAATGTACATACATTACTAGCTTTCAGGAAGTTACATATCAGCATTTTTACCTCACATAAATTTATACAATAATTACAAACAAGCAATACAAATAAACAAAAAAAAAGTAGCACTCTAGAAGGGTAGGCATAATTTCGTGATAATACAAGGGTATTTTCATGATAGTGCTTAAATTCAAAATATCTAGGCATATTCAGTCAAAATTTGAATTCCTCAGTCAGATTCGTACCTACAACTCGAAACAATTGATCACAACTGACACAATGAATCCATCTTTTACTATGCTTGTAGCTCTCGAAATTTTCTGAGCAAGATCCGCACAAAAATAATTAGTTTTATCATTCGGCTTTTTCTTTAAGCACAGATCTTCTTTGTTTGGCTCCTGAAGATGATGCTGTTTCGTTGTTTATCTTTTTAACTCACTTGAGGCACTGGAAATGTCGTTCTCCTAGACTGCTACTTTGGTTCCTTTCTGGTCCTCGTCGGACTTGCCAGGAAAAAGACGACGTTTCTCTGCGACAGTTTTCCTTTGTTTTAGATACAATAAGTTGCCTCTTTCATATCACTTGTATTTCTTTTCACATTATTTGACCCTGCGATTATCTGCTATCTGCAACAAGCACGACATGTACAGTATATCAGAGATCCTATGAATACACACAAATATTTTACGTTTCATGTATTTCATATTTCTTCCATCAGAGTATGTTGTTATACCGTAGAAAAATTTAAAGAGAAAAAAAATGGTCTAATGGAATGAGAAAAACGCTAAGAAAACCTCCAAAGGTAAGGCTGTGTTACATAATCAGTGTATTGATAAGTTTCTATTTTTCACCGAGAAGTATACAATGTCAGTACTTACTTTTGAAAACAATTTTAACCACAAAAACAGCAAAAAAACTCTTCTTTTAAGAAAGGAAATCGGATGTTGTATTCACTCACAAGTTCAAAGCTATAGATCTCACAGCTCTTCAAATAGTTCCCAAAAAATCTGCTCACGTCACTGCAAGATCTCGGTGAACAAAATCTATGTTATAATACATCTTCTGCCATTTATACTATAATCATCACTCATCAGAATTACGTTTGTTGCTGGTACAAATTCGTGATAAATTTAAATAAATGTATCTCGAAATTAACCGTGTCACGAAATTAGCCGAGGTTGCCCTACTACCACTCCATATTTCTGCTATTCTTGCTGTCGCTTCTATTTATAGGTACTACTTTTGCTAGCGCTTCTGTTTGTACTGCTGCCACTACCGTCGTCACACCTGTTCATACTACCACTGCTATTTGCACTACTCCTGATCAGGTTTGCCACCTGCACAGATTCTGTCTGCACTGTCCAGATTTTATTACTAATGTCCAGCGTCCAGACAGACGCTGAAAATATACAGACTTTTTAAAATTCTGTGTTAAGAAACATTTGCATCATATTCCCACAGTAGATCACGGGAATCTCCGAGCGCCGAGTCTCGTGACGCGATGATGCAATAATATTACTGCACACACAAGTTTGGATTGCGTCAGTGGACAATACGTCAGTTAATAGTGGGAAAAATGATTCTGTTTATAAATATTTCAAATTTTTAAATGATGATATTGTGAAAGATAATTGTAATTACCATGTTATAATATATAATATGACTAAGAGTGCATGCAGATTGCTTTCATACGATGTAGAAAGTCTAGTGTTAAAAATAAACAATGGTTTATTTAACGACGCTTGCAACTGCAGCATCGCCGGTGTGCCGGAATTTTGTCCCGCAGGAGTTCTTTTACATGCCAGTAAATCTACTGACATGAGTCTGTCGCATTTAAACACACTTAAATGTCATCGACCTGGGCCGGGATCGAACCCGCAAGCTCGAACACAGAAGGCCAGCGCTATACCGACTATACTACCGAGGCCGACTAAGTCTAGTGTTTAATGATCTTCAATGAATTCTTCTCTTTTAAAAACTTAATGAACTAAAAGACTTTTTTTTTTTCTTAGTTTGTTGAACAATAATATGATAGCTCTCTTTGGAGATATGTGTCAATCGTTGGTTGTCTCTGTTTCCTGCTGTTGATAATTTGGTAAAAAAGAAACAGGGAGTCTGTTAGATCTTATTTTGAATCCATTAATTTGGTCTTTTATTAAGGATTAGGAGATTCCAAATGACGAGTTAACCCTTCCTAGTGTTACATATTTTTTTCTTACGTAACTGTATTATGATCTTCGTAACAAAAACTTTTCAATACTTGAAAATTGTTCAACACAGCAACAGACGTGTGTGAAATATTAAATAAATTAGGCACAACATAATCTGAAATTAAGAATTTGTTACGGGTTTTTGTGGGCTTAAACTACACCAAAATTACAGAAAGGTGTCTTGTAAAAATGTTCTGCCTGAAGGTTTATCAGAGAAGTTTAACTTATTCGAAAAGTGGTTCGATTTTATTCTTCACCTTTCCAGCACTTCTGTACTTTAGATTTAAATAAACAAGTAACATTTGACTCCCTAATGTGAAAGCAAGTAAGCTGACGGTTGAACTGAACGACGAATGCACCGTACTAGACACAGTGTCGCAAGAACTAATAAAGAAGATTACGGATGAATCACAAATGGGTGGGTTTTTTTTTCTTAGTACATTCAGCGGCAGCAGTCCCAATTTATTTAGAATAGTCAAATTTGTTCTGTATATTCCCGTGAGCAATCTGTGTTTTCAATAATGGAAAACCTGTGGACAAATGAACAATAGTATAACTTATATGAAGTTTTACTGATTTATTTTGAAGGCAGCAACTACTTGAAAGACCGCAGCAGCAATAGCAGCAGTATAAAGATTATGTTGAAGTATTAAATCCACCAATCCCCACAGGTATCCAGACATTCCGACTTCAGAAGGTGGCAACCCTACTCTTGAAAGGTCTATAGCTTCTGTTCACACAATACTTAATATGCTAACGTTCCTTTCATACTAATACTAGTGCTATCGCTTTTATTCATACTAATAATCTTGCGATCGCTTTTATACTATTACAACAGCCATTTCTATTCATACTATACCCCCACTGTTGATCCTGTTCATACTACCACTGTCACGCCTATTCACACTAATCTCCTGCTACCGCTCTTATTCATACTAACAGTATTTTATTACTTGGTTATTTAACGACGCTCTATCAACTACTAGGTTATTTAAGGTCGATAGGATTGGTGATAACGAGATAGTATTTCGGGATGAGGCCAAGAATTCGCCATAGATTACCTGACATTCGTCTTATCTTACAGTTGAGGAAAACCTCGGGAAAAAGCCCAATCAGGTAATCAGCCCAAGCGGGGATCGAATCCGCGCCCAAGCACAACTCCGGATCGGCAGGTAAGCGCCTTAGCCGACCGAGCAACGCCGGTAGCTACTAACGGTCTTGGAATCCTTTTATTCCTACTACTATTACCACTACTGCGGCTGCTTTCATAATATTTTATTGTCGCTTCTATTCATACTTCCATTGTCACGCCTACTAGTACTTCTGCTAGTACTTCTATTCGTAATAATAGGCCTTTGTATCACTCCTGTTCATACTATTACTGTTCCTCTGTTTTTCATGTTATTCACCTACTACCAACACTTCATGCAAATGGTGCATCTGTATTGTATTTATTTACATATTGGACGAGGAATGTATTATATCTCCTATAAATTTTTACATACCTGCCATATTAGAAGTTATTAATAATTATTAGTAATTGTTGGTAATTCTGAATAACTATGTTCTGCTCCTACTTATACTATTATTTTTACTTCTGTTTATAATTTTACTTTTATTTTCGCTGCTACTCATACAAATACTCCTGCCTAATAGGCTGGTCTTGCTACTTGTATCACTCCTGTTCAAACTATTACTTCTGCCGCTCTTTTTCACACTAGTTTCCTACTGCCACTCCTATTCATACTACAATTGTCATGCCTGTTTATAATATTGTAGCTTTTTCCACTCCTTTTTATGCTAATACTCCTGCTATCGATTCTATTGATATATTCATACTAATAGGTTACTTGTATCACTCCGTTTCCATATTATTCTGCTGGTGTTCCTATTCATATTACCATTGCCACGCCTGTTTATAATATTCCTGTTTCCGCTCCTATTCATATTACCACAGTCACTTCTATACCAGTAAGTTTACTCCCACCACTCCTGTTCGTACTACTCCTGCTACAGCTTCTTCTATTCAAGTTACTCCTGCAGCCGCTTCTTATACTCGCATTGCCACTCGTATTCATAATACCACTATCTTTTTTTATTTAATTTGGTAGATTATTTTACGACGCTTTATCAACATCTCAGATTATTTAGCGTCTGAATGAGATGAAGGTGATAATGCCGATGAAATGAGTCCGGGGTCCAGCACCGAAAGTTACCCATCATTTACTCGTATTGGATTGAGGGGAAAACCCCGGAAAAACCTCAACCAGATAACTTGCCCCAACCGGGAATCGAACCCGGGTCACCTGGTTTCGCGACCAGCTAGGCTAACCATTACTCCACAGGTGTGGACTAATACCACTATCAGTCCTATTTATTATACTGCTGATGCCTCTCTTATTCATACTACTACTACTACTACTACTGTCATAGATAACTGGCGCTCTTACACTGTAATTCCCACTGCTTCTACTGTTTGTATTACTACTTTCACCGCAGCTCTTGTTCATACTCTATTTCTGCCGCTTTTTCTATTCATACTACTACTGGGTGTTCAGTTCAAAATGTTTCATGGCTCGCTGTATGTCGTCATGTGGCTATCCGATGAGCCTAGAGAATTCAATCTTCCTACACTTCCGCAGAGGCGTATTACCTAAATGCGAGAGAAGTTGCCTAGCAAGTACGGCGTTCATTCTGAAGATTACTTACCGATACGTACGGTAACGTCAGTAGTGGCAAGAATGTGAACTGTTTGGAAACACGTACTGAAGTGAGTTTTTTTCTTACTGTCGGGATATGGGGAGAGGGTTAAGATGATTACTTACGTATTTGTTGACATTAACTTCGACGGTCAACATGGCACGGAGCATTTGATTTGTGTTGTGGAATGTTGCCGTACGCAATCGATGATAACAAATACCCTGCGTACGACTTGCCCTCGCAAAACACAGTTCGAAAGAGGTTATGGTAGCACACAGACTTTACAGACCGCCATCTGTTGCTACGACATTCAAGTTATACCGTACAAGTTCTCAAGTTCAGATCGAACGCCTTGATTAATAGGCAACTTCTCTAACATAAAAGCTGAAACTCGCTTCAAATCGCTGACTCACAACAGTGACGTCATGACACACTTTGAAATGAACACCCAGTATTACTACTGCTTCTGCTTCTATTCCTACTGCCATGCTACCCGTACTCCTAATATTCATAGTTCTGTTTTTTTTTTACCTCTTACCACTATCATAACTGCGATCTTCCAACTAACGTTTCTAATAGCGTCCTTGTACTCTAAGATAAATTTCGTTAATTTTAATAATTATGGGCAACTTCAATTTTGTGACGATTATTTTATAATGAAAGGATTAGTATTTTAAAGCAATTCATAATGAGCTTAAAATTATTTCTGTTTCACTGCGTTCATGTGATCCTCCCACTGACACAGAATGACAATTTAATTTGATTAAATGTTTTAATTAAGCAGAATAATGAAGTATTACTATCGTTGTCGTCATTACCTTATGCTTCATTCTGATAATAACAAATTTTATATTTATGAATTTCCTGTATTTCTTTGTTCTTCATATTTATTCGTTTTTCTTTTCTTTTCACTCTTGGAAGAGATATATATTCTCCAACCCTGTTACTCATGTTTCTACTGTATACTTCAGTCAAGCAGGGTATACGTATGGTGTTCACTCTGCAGCTGCATTCGTCAATAATCACATTTTAAAACCTCGGCAATTCAAGCAAAATTGGAACCTCGGCATTGACCCCTTTGATAACTGCTGCCATAATACCGGATAGGGAAACATGTGGCTATCATCAATCTAGATCCTCTTCGTCAGTCCAATTTCAAGAATAGCGCGAGGTTGCAGCTTGTTGAGCCAATAGGAAGTAAACGTTATTTATTTTTTCTTTCATCGGAAAAATAGAGAATGAACACACACAATCTTCAACGCGCAGTCTTTACTTGTATAATGTAACAGAAGACTATAACTTCAAAGTAATCAACAGAAAGACAATCATTCTGATTTTAAAACGGAGAACACTAAAAGAAAAAAAGATATAATTCAAAATGACGCCTTAAAAGCAAGTAAATAATTTTTTGTTATAAAAATACCTCAGATATCTGTATTTTATGATAGAACGTTGGAAGTTGAGATAAAATTATGTAAATTAAGTATGTAATATACTGTATTCTATACTTATATAAGCACACTTGGAATTATAAAATAAAGTGCGAAATCTAATTTGCTGGCCATAATCCTTTGCCTATTTCTAGTAAAAGCAGTGAACTATTCAGAAAAGAAGTTATTCTTCACACTGCCTAGCTAAGAAATTAATGGCAGGTTTTAATACCGTTTCACACGCCGCCAACACTTCTCAGAAACACCATCTCTCTCGAAGCATTGGTTTAAATCGAACCTTTCACATGTGCACTGCAACCGAGCCTCTGTGGCGACAGTCGGTCACCGACCACCGCAACAGTTCAGTTGTGTTGCGGGGTTTCAGCTGACAAAGCGTTGCAGAAGTTCACACAAAGCTGTCAACGAATCTAATGAAACTTGCTTGTAAACAAAGGTCACGTGGCCAACCTCAACGAGCCGCTTCACTATTAGCGGTCTACCGAAAAATAGTGCCACAATAAAAATATGTTAATTAAAATTAAAAGTTACTTTCAACTGTAATGGTTTATAATTAGCTTTCAATCAAACCTGTAACGAAAGCCACAGTACTACCAATAATTCTTTTTTAAGTTTATTTATACACGCTTTAACATCTGTGGTCATATCGCTTGTGTAAAATCTTTGGGTATATGAGTAGGCCGTTTTTACGGTAATTGTTGAATTCCTGTTTCTGTTGTGTGTTATAGGTGGCTTGTGTTCATGTAACTGATTTTAGATTTTGATTAATGTTTGTGATATTGGTGATTGAGGCGGTGATGATTCATGGTATGTAAATTTCCAATCCGGTATTTGCCTTTGTGGCTGAGGGAAACCATGAAAAACCCTAGTTAGATTGGCCGACCACTGGGTTTGAACCCGAGACTTCCCGAATGCGAGTTTCAAACTTTACCGTCTGAGCCAACTCGCTCGGTTTAAGAATAATTTGAAAAGTTGTTTTAACTTCAGCGTGTCATTTTACAATTCGTTCTGTACTCTTACTATTGATTTAATGAAATTAAATTCTTCAAACTTCCAGCTCTGTAATGCTTGTGATAGTGTAAGCACAGCTACAAAATATTCTCTTTTACTCCCTCTTCGAATTAATTTTGAAATATATTCTTACCATCAAGTAAAACTACTTCCAATAACAATGTTTGCGTAATTGAAACAAACAAAGAGACGAAAGAATAATCCTGTAACTGATGAGGAAGAGAAAAAGAATTTGGCTTTGTCACTGACTAAGAAGAAACTGCGTACTGAAGGATGCTCTGGAAGGAATGGTGAGCGGGAGAAGAGTTCGGGACAGAAGGAGAAATCACGTGATAGACATAATTAAGATGTATGGATCATATGAGGAGATTAAGAGGAAGGCTGAAAATAGGGAGGACTGGAGATTGTTGGGTTTGCAGTGAAAGACGTACCCTTAGATAGAAAACTATGAATAAATAAATGAGTATAGTATTTGCATAGGTATATAGCACGCACACACGTCAAAATTTCATTTTTCAGTAGATGGCACTTAGCCCCTTTTGAATTTATATATATACTTTTATGCAAAGTTCTCAAAATTTCTGAAGACTGACTTTTTGTTATTTGCACTACTTGGTACAAAATCCTATCAGCAACTGGAAACCATGTTACTTAAGCTTTGTTGATGTCATCTGAACCACCGTTAGATTCCATGCTTCTTGTTACCTTCCTTACCTCCGAAGTGTACGCATCTCGTATGAATTTTATTTTTGCTTTCACTTCGGCAATTCCGAATCCATCAATTTTCATTGTCTTTGCCATGTTTTCCTAAGCCTCTATTCTGGCATCTCTATTTTTTTATATAAAAATTAGACTGGACAAACACTGGTGTTTTTCATATAGGTAAAGGAACTTTGTGACTATCTCAGAATTCCACGTACTCATTCTTACAAATAAAATTTATAAAACTTGATGCAAAGACATCAGCGGCCTGTGTACTGTACAATGCTGGCGTGCCGATGAGAAACTTCATGTTTACATGTGCAACGGAAATGTCCGTTTGCGCATGCGTCGCCACTGGTGCATTGAAAAGTTAGAATGGCACTAACTTTTCGAAACATTGCATGCAGTGTCTAACTTGCACGCCAGTAAAGGTTTACACGTGGAAGTTGATTTTACTTGCTCGCCAATAGCTATTGGCGCCAATGAATCCATGCACGTGTAAACCCACCATAAATCACATTGTTTTGGAATTAAATTGTTTTTATTTCTATACAAATCTTATTTCTAACAAAATTTTAGTGATTTCAAAAGTAGGCTTATCATGCATTTTAGATGACATTGTTTCCTGTGACAAGCAAAACCTATTCCATGTGCAATCACTTAATCTGAACATTGATAAAAACAGTGAGAACAAATTTTATCTCGGTGTGCAAAATTTGGTAAACAGACTGCCATTCCAGATCTGTTTTGCTTCTTCTCGACTATTACGTAATATTTATGACGTTGAAACTTTGCATTCTCTCACGATCATCCAGACATAAACACAATCGCTTTGGTGAGTTTACAGTGGCAGCTACTTCTTATCAAACTGATAACTTAATATGCTTTTACAATACAAGACTTTGCATCACTTCGTTTGAACCATTGTGCACCGTCTCGTTCTGCTGTTCCATCGTGAACACTGGTACTTAGCAGGGTATTACTACGTCATAGCTATCAGAAATTATTACTAAACTTGTGTAGATAGCACTTAGTTATACTAAGTTTTTAATTCTGACTGGTTTCGGGAACAGATAATGGAAATGTTGTCAACATCTCAGTAACTACAAACGTTTATCGACTTGCCCACTGTACTGATGTTACCTGTTCTTACCGACCGACAAAGGGACATCTGTCCAACTACCTAGTTGATCATACTTTTAGTCTGTTTTCTCAAAATCAAATCCTAGTACGCTCTTTCTGTATTAAAATTAATTTTAGAACTTCAACATGTTCGTAAATATGTGTGTAGAGATAGAAAGTAGTATAGATCGACGATTAACACTAATTTTTAGAACGACTAATGAAATGGGCCTCATACTGTCATTACATTACATATTATGCAGCAATTAAAATAAACCACTGTATTAAGTTGTGTCAAATTGTCCATGATCGCGTAGTTTCAGATTCTTTTTTTTTTTCTTTTACTCTCACAAAATGCACACTTCGAGTCCTCTTCCATCTTCTGCTTCCTTTGTGAATCTGCAATATACAACAATGATACTGTCCCACTTTAAACAATTAACATGCTTTCAAACCTCCTTTCACTTGCCAACCCCTCTTTACCCTTAGGTACGGAGAAGAATCCCGATGACTAGCACTGCATACATTAGTGGACTCATTGTGCCTTACCGCTCCTACACTCGAAATGATTTTTTGAAGTTCGAACTGTCGCGCTTTTAGATTCGCTTCTCAACTTCTGGTACCATCTGTCGAGTTTTGTAATGTTGAAAATAAAATCTTTGTAAGTGGAAGCACATGTTTCAGTATTGCCATCACCAAAGAGGGTATATTTATACGTCGTCCGACCGATCGACTTCTTTTTTAGGGAAATTAAATTAATTCTAAATGATGTTGATTGAAATCTCTACAGCTGTTCAAGAATTACATTACAGAATTGGCCAGGCGACTTGTTGTTTATTGTCTCTGAGACTATTTTAATGTGTAGGAGGAAAGTAGGCTTATGTATGTTTTTAAAATACTTCTTATTTTTAAATGATGTACTTTTCGATAATCATCTCCTATATCTAGCAAATAAAAAAATTAATGTATCGTGCAAGGACATCGTTTAATACATTTCTTTCTCGTAAATCAAGATCCCATCATCATCAGTTACGCCAAAATGAACATTGAAATTCAAAGCTTCTTCCGCCGTCCCATTACTATAGAGTGGGCACAAAGATCAGTTACTACTATAAATATTCGAATATACACACTATTTATGTAATTCCGGTCATAATGCAAACATACATCCACTTCACACTAAATGTGTGCCCTAAGTGTCGAAAGGGTCAGTATGGCTCTCATCATTCTCCTCACACAAAATAATGCGTCGCCAGATTCGATGTGACATTCGCCTCAGCATTGCTGGTATAATCTGTCGGAAAGCGCGTCGCACGGCGTCCAATTCATCAACGGTGTCGTACCGTTCCTGTGCAATAATGCTCTTGATGAAACCCCACAGCGCATTGTCACAGGTTGTGAGGTCAGGACTGCGAGGTGGCCAGTCGAGATGAGCTGGTAAGACGGGTGACCTACAGCCAATCCAGCGTTGTGGAAACCTGTAACAATGCGCTGCGGGGTTTAATCAAGAGCGTTGTTGCACAGGAACGGTACGACACCAATGATGAATTGAAGGACGCCGTGCGACGCGCTTTCCAACAGATTACACCAGCAATACTGAGGCGAAGGTCACACCGAATATAGCGACGCATTATTTTGTGTGAGGAGAATGATGGCCAACAGACTGGCCCTTTGGACACTTTGGACACACAGTTAGTGTAAAGTGGATGTATGTCTGCATTATGATCGTAGTTACATAAATAGTGTGTATATTTGAGGTACCTATTTATAGGAGGTAACTTTGTGCCCACCTTGTACATCAGATGGAATAACATGAAAGTCTTTTGTCGGAGACATAATTATATAAGCCGTACTGTTTCAGTAAGTCTCCACTCAACAGTACCCTTTCACTTCATGATTTAGATAAATCATATTTTGACTATTTATGTAAATATACGGCCTCTGTTTTTTCGAAAACCTGCCTCTCTAAAGAAACATAATATTTAAAATATAGGAATTGCAACTATATACGATTGTAATTGAATCTGGGTTCATTCAGTAGTATTGAATCTTTCCTGGCCTTTTAGGTGGCCGGCCGGAGCGTGATTTTTTAACATAAGAAGTAGTGACGAATGAACAGTATGTAACGTGCCTATATGAATCATATTAGGACCTACTGACCTGAACATGCACGTATATTAAGTAGCACTTATTTACTTTCGTGACTTGCTTCAAAATATTCTCCTGAAAATTCTCTTAATAGATCGAATCTGAAATTGCCAGATACCAACACAAAAGTATCTTCGGATGTCGGATGATCTGTGGTTGAGCTCGTGCGTGGGTTTGATTTCCCTTGGGATAATTACCTGGTTGGATTTTGCCGAGGTTTTCCCCAACTGTACGGCGAATGCCAGGTAATCAAATAACGTGAATCCTCTGCATCTCGCTAAATACCATCACTCTATCACAAATTCCAGCTATGCTAAATAGCCTAGTAGTTGATACAGCGTCGCTAATCAACAGAATTCCTCCAATAGCCCGTTTGAAATAGCTTAGCGAATTTCTCTAGCCAATTCAATATAATTTCAACGAAAATAGTTAATTCCTGATGCCATACACATTTCAATAGAGGTTAGGAGCCAAGTAAAGGACGCACTTGAACAGAGTTAATAATATATCCAAGAGTAGATCTATGCTCTCTTGTCTGCATTGCTCAAGAATGTATTTTCCTAGCGCAAAAGTGTACCTCTTGCTGACGGTAAAGAATGAGACGATGTGATTTACTGTTGTTTAGTTAACTGTCCGAAGACAGGCCTGCATCTCACAAGTGATACCAAGAAGGCACCACTTATCGGGCAATTAGGCAAGGAGATAATGGGGTAGGGTGGCCAGTTGCTTTCCCCCTTCCATGGCATACAACGCCGACTAGCTACCCATTACACTAGTCAGACTTCAGATGTATACAATTTATTGTTCTTTGTCTGACACATATCGTCAAGTGAGATGTACTACCGATAATAGATGTACATATCAGCCAGAATCTCAATCAGAGATAGATGTGATTTGAAAGTGGCTAATATTATCAACACGAATGTCGAGAATATGACACAGTGGAAATGCGGACCGAAGATACGCGTCTTTATCAAAATTAATCCGATGCTGTTCAAGTTTGATAGTCGCGATTTTTTTTTTTTTTTTTACTTTTAAGTGGGTGCATATTGAGGACAAGTCCGTTACTTATATTGTAGGCCAGGAATGTCAAAGCGCCTGCACTGCTTGCTCTCAAGAACCCGCACAACATTTTCTTACGAGCGATGATTTTACTTTATCTTGCTAAAACGTGAACCTTGTTGGACCTATATAGCTCGTAGTATGAGCATGTAATACAGGCGCTTTGACATTCCTGCTCTACGCGCATCTTGCTTCTTAGCAGGAGCGCGCCGATGGAACCCGCAGCAACATATTGCTCCTTGGCGGCAACGGGTCGATGCAACCCGTAACATATCATTATAGGATATATAAGGACATCATTTTATTTTTACTTCAATTTTTATTGTACCTGAGTTTTTAATGTACTTCACTCACACCGTTTTTACTAGTGAACTTCCATTCAAGGCCTCTTATGCACTCAAAGTATATAGGTCTAATATTGAGTGAGTGAGGGAGTATAGTACGTTCCAGAAATATAGTCATATTTTCTAGTGAATAAAGTGCATTCATTATTGAATGATATTTTCGCACAGGTATTGTGTCCGTGTGGTTACGTCGCTTCCCGGTTTCCCCACATGTTTCTGCTGGCCCCTCTGTAAAGGCTAGTGGCTGGGCTGTCAGCTCTTTTCTGAAAATATTTGCTGTTAGGAATTGGACGTCTACGTAATAATATAAAGTGTTTAAAATAATTTAAATAAAAGGGTAAGTAACTGTTAAGTAACTGTCACGTAATTTCCCCCCTTTCTACGACCCTGCAACCTAACTATTTGGACGGACAGTAGACAGCAATCTGAGTAAATTTATCTATGCGAATCGGGCAGAAGTGAAGATTGAATTTACAGTACGTAAGTAAGGTACTCTGTTATAGAATAGGTACAGAATTATTATTTCAATAGCCACGGGATTATGGCCCCATGTCGACTGATACTTCGCATTATTTCTTTTGGGGTTACTGTAAAACAGTTGTGTTTGTTAAACGTCCTACAACAATAGAAGAATTAAAGAATTACATTCCAGAAACGATACATTCAATTTCAGAAGATATGCTTAAAAACGTTTTCGATAATATGCACACAAAAGAACTGAAGCCCGTATAGAAATGAACGGCCATCATTTTCAACAATTTGTTTAAATATCCAGATTTTGATTATTTTTCAATTTAAATGCACTCTCCATATTGTTTGCTGATGTGCTGTAGACAGTATATTATAAATTGCATAATGAATACGTTCGCCTGGATAGTTCAGTTAGTGAGTAAAAACACTTATTGTTAATACTGTACTGTATTTTGAGTAAATAAATACTTAACGAAAATTATCAAACTGAAAATCGTAATAGTTCCTAGTTTACGTAAATGGATGCACTATTTTTCTTCCCTCCTATACCTAGTAAAGTGATTTGTTTGCATTTTACACTAGTATCATCAAACTACGGTCGTGGAAGGGGGTAACGTAGTGTTTGCGGTTCTGAACCGTTAATCCAAAGGTATAGCCAGGTCATTATTAAAAATATTAGTAAAAACAAAATGATGACCTGGCCTTAATTAAGGATGACCAGAGGATCCGGAAATTAATAGCAAATATAATGAATTTAAGGGTGAATATTGTTATACGAGTAAAAATAAATTGTAATATTTAAGCACTGTTGATATCAATTATAAAATACAATCTTACAAGATAACCTTAAATTTAAACTTATAAGTCCTCTGAAGTTAAGTATTTAGGCATAATTTTCGATAATCATTTAAAATGGAAGCAACACATTAATTACCTTTGTAATAAATTACGTAAAATAGTATATTATTTTGTTTTATTGAGGAATTACTTGTCAATAAGTTTATTACGTAAAATATATTTAACTTTATTTCAATCGGTAATTATGTATGGAATTATAGGATGGGGTAGCTCATTTAAATCCAATTTTAACCCACTTTATTTATCACAAAAGAAAATAATTAAAATATGTCTTCATAAACCTATTTGTTTTCCATCTCAAAATTTGTTTCTAGACTTTAATGTACTTAACGTAAGACAAATTTATTATATTGTATTAATAAAATTCATACATAAAAATCGAAAAAATTTTGAATTGTATTCTCATAGTTATGAAACAAAAGGTATGAATTCTTTAAGATTGTTTGAACCAAAATGCAACACTGTTACAGTATTTAATCATAGTAGTAATTTAGGCCCAAGAATATATAACAAATTTATATTTAAATATCCTAATCTTGTCAATTCTAATAGTTCTAGTATTAAATTTAAAATGTTATGTATGGATTTTATAAAAATTGAAAAATTGTAAATTTAAATTTATATACTATAATTGCAAATTGTATTGTATAATTATTAATTATAATTGTATTGTATAGTATTAATATTTCAATTCAGAAATCCGCCCCTGAGCACGAGTTCTACTCTTTCAGGGGCGAGCTAAAGTTTCTCTGTATATTTTATATTTTATGTTACGATTATTAGCAAAATAAAATAAATAAAATAAATAAATAAAAGACTTTAGTTAAAATTAGCATATGGCGTATCCTTAATTAAGACCTTCTGAAATTGTATAATCTGCAGGGAATCTTTAAGAATTTGGGTGATGATTTTTTGAATACCAAAAGATGGTATTGGTAATTGTTTTTTAAAAATTAAATATGTAAATTTTGATAAAGAACCCCGAGCACCAAAAAATAAACCTGTTGTTGACTAATTGAAGAGAGGGATATTATACTTGGTACTAGGTAGGCTGATAAATGATCCTCTTTTCATGAAGTTTGATTGTAATCGTATAGCCTTTGTATTACAGTAAAGATATTATTATTATTATTATTATTATTATTATTATTATTATTATTATTATTATTATTATTGGCATGGGCAACGGATGGTGCATTAAAAGTTCAAGTTATTTATTTTATGATTATGTTAAGATGATTCTCATCGAGCGGGGACTACGATTGTTTGAAATTGTACAACCACCAACCATTTGAACATTCCAAGCAATTATAGGGATTCTATGAATCTGGTGTCATCTTTTTCATGTTAGGACCTAGGACCTCTTACCAACTCAACAGTGAATGTTTATTTCATCTCTTCATTGGATCCTCTATAGACCTTCGTTATGTTCAGCATGTCCTTGGAATTTTATCTAGTTCACTGAAGATTTAAAAATTTGATTAGGAGCTATTATAAATGTAACTTATAAGTGTTTGATTGCTGAGTTATTCCATGATAATGACATCTTTATATCATCTGAGTTCCACTTTGTTTTCACATATTTCATTTCACGGGCTATTAGTGTATTACCAGTTTGTTTTCCTAATGGTCTAGTTTTAATTGATGAAGAACAGGTATTGTGCAACTGCATTCTAATATTCCCCAGTGTATAGGGAATTATAAGTATGGATACTGCGCGTCGGTACTTTTGATGTAATAGTGCCTTATTTCAGTGATCTTCAAACCAGCTCTATCTGCATCAGTGGAAGGTTCTGCCTTTTTCCCCTAGTTAGCGCTGATATCGCACCAGCAGTCGGTAGCAGAAATACTTTTCAGCAGGCTTGCCAGCGAATCAGGATTGCTGTTCCACCGTTCGCGGGTGCTCGATTACACTGACCTCTAGCGTTTGAAAATGGAATTATACGCTAACGGAGCGCATGCACACAGAAAAACAACCAGGGAAATTCGCTCAGTGTCCATTCTTTATAGTTCCTATTCGCTGTATTCTCTGGCTAGCTGACTTTACGAGGACTGGACCCGGAACGGATCCGTACACATGCGCCCTACATATGCGATGATTGTCCAAGTCCGACAGGTGGCCTGGGTGGCATCCGTGAGTCCGATTCTAGCAGGTGGGTCATCCTGCCTCAGCCCTTCATTGAGCCAGGTCCCGTTTCGCGGACGAGTAACCTGATGAGACCTACGTCCTTCCTGGTCAGCCGACGCTGACAGATGAGCCTTTCTGCCTCAGCACCTGATAGTCAAGTCCCGTCCGCATGAGTAGCCTGATAAGCGTCAGAGGCACAGAACCCCAAGTCCTTCCTTTATCAGCATCGGAAACTCGAACAACCTCCATGACTTCACCCCAGTATATTTGTACTATTACAAATGATAGATGAAATGAGGAGGAGATGGAGAGTGTTATGAAATGGTAGAGAGAAACGGGAGTACTCCGAGAAAACCCTCTGAAAGTCTGCTTCCAAGTTCCATCACTGCCTGGCCGGAGATCGAACCCGGGCCGCCTGGATGAAGGATCTGTGCGCTAGTACTTGAGCCACAGACGCAGCATAATATTCTCTGTGTTTATGTACTTTTAAAAATGTCTCATTGGACGGAGCCTGTAAAGCCTTGGTTTCTCTGAACCGACGCATGCGAGTTGCGAGGTCCGCCTCGCACAAATCCGGACTACAGAAGAGATAGTGAGTGGTTTCTATAACTGCGAGATGCGAGGTCTGCTTACCTCGCAGTTATAGAAACTACTCACTATCTCTCGTGTAGTCCGGATTTGTGCGAGGCGGGCTTCGCACCTCGCAACTCGCATGCGTCGGTTCAGAAAAATCAAGGCTTTACGGGATCCGATGCCGTTCTCATCTTCGTTCGGGATTGAATCCTGAATTTTCCATTCTTTAGTCTGTAGCTGTGCTGATAGTACTTACTCGGCTGATGTGTTAACAAACTCAGAATGAAAATCGTTAGAGTCGACTTTTTAAAGGTTATTTATATTTTTTTAGTAAAAAATTGACATCATTATCTACATCAAGATGTGGGCACAGATACCTGTTCCGTTCCGATTAGCACAAACTTCTCAACATTTTATATTTATATTTCTCGGATGAATGGACCCATATTTGGTGAATAACACTCAACATAAATTGAGAATAAAATACCAGCACTGTACGTGTGTAGAAAAGGCAGAGATATAGTATGCCAAAACAGCTTTTTTTATAATACGGATACTGAAGATATTCATAAAAATGTCGAAGTCGCCATTTTGCAGTATCAAAGAATCTGTTCAATACTTAGAATAAATAAAATTAATGTTGTCTTTTCCAAGTATCGAACGTTCTTTCTTCTAGATATGGAGTTTGTTCTTCACGATTAGCATTACGTTTCTGTCTCCTTCACTCAGTTGAGAAAGTCGCCATACAAAAAAAAATTGTGACAAATGGAAAAATAAATTCATTGACAGAAAAAGAACTTTAGTATTCTATCCACCTACTGGTATGATCGTTGTGTACTCGCACGTGTCTGTGGCGCTTGTGAGTCAGTTTACAGTTTCATGGATGTTGTTGTTAGGTTGTTCTGATGATGTATTAAAATAATACGAAGTTCTGAATGAGTAATGTTAAGAGAGTCGAGCCATTTAATAGAAAGAGTTCTTTTATGTTGCGCCGCTCTACGGAAATGGCCCCCACAAAGAACGAATTCCTGTTTGTTTTTAATTCCCTGCTAAAATAAATGTGAATGGGATGTAGACGTGTCAGTGGAATTTGCTTAGCGGAGTAAAAATACACTCTTGAAATAGCATATATTCGCAGATGCTGAAACACAGATTACTTTGTAGCTTCTGACGAACGAGGAAGCGGAGAAAAATTTCAATACCCGTGGCCATATTATGTTGTAACATTTGTGGCCGCACTTTTTTTTTTTCGATAGCAATTAATGGACCGCCTACTGGCAGGCCTACGTGGTAAACTGGAGAAATGCTATAGGATTTTCTTATCGGTATGAGTGTCACATGTTGGCCAGCTCTTACGACGTGATTACACCATTGGACAAGCGACGAAATCGTCTGATAGGGGTGGTTACAAGTATCCTATTTCGTCATTATGTACTTCGAGTAGTTCTCAAACTGCGTCATAATTTTATTGAGAATTTTAAAATGTAATTGATGCACCTTTTTCCGATGTATTTTGCTTTTGTTTTTATTTGACCTTTGAAAATAAATACTAGCCGGACTTTGAGTATACAACGATTAAATTGTAGTTTAGTGACTCTGTGGAATAATGGTCATGTGTTCTAACTTAAGTGTTGAATGTTGGTCTGATGTCATTGTGATCTCCTTCGTTGTTTTAAGGCCCGATATCATGCCCACCTAGGATTGCTAGATTTAGAGCTGGGAAATAAGGAACCCCTTTCATCCACATTCGGTTTCTTAGAAAAAACATTTAGGGCCGTATTCATAGACATTATTAGCGCGGGCTTCCGGTGGATGATCATCGTTTTTCGTATTCATAAACCAGTGTTAGCGATAGGATATGATTTGAATTCTGTACAAGTAATCAGTGGATAGCCGGGGCTAGCTTAGTACGGTCGTAGCGCGTGCTGCGAAATGTCTATGAATAGCACCCTTAATGTGTAAGAAGAGGAATTAATTCATTCATAGTTTTCTGCCCAAATGCAGATCTTTCACTGCTAACCCAACATTCTCCAATCTTCCATATTTTCTGCCTTTCTCTTGATCTCCGTATATGATCCATATAGGCCTATCTTAATGTCGTTTATCATCTTATATTTTCTTCTGCTCCGAACTTTTCTCCCTTTCACCATTTCTTCCAGTGCATCCTTCAGTAGGCAGTTTCTTCTCAGTCAGTGACCCAACCACGTACTGCATATTAATTAATACAATTAATCGTATTATTTATGTATTATATATTGTAATTATTTATTACGTCATATAATTATATTGTAAACTACTCTTTCATTTTATAGACTATATTCCCATATTTAATCTGCATTTCCCACTTCAATATGGCGTATTTGACTATATACATATAACAAAATCTTCTTGTAAAATTCACTACAGTTTTCATCATTTTTGAATTATACAAGTAGTTCATTTTTATAACTTTTGCAGTAGTAGACCTATTCTATTCTTTTCATCCTTGCATTTTATAGCCATTACTGAAAATAATCGCCGTGAATGGGGAAAAGCTTAGCAAGAAATTTATTACAAATACAATATTTTTCGGTTTTTGTGCACCAGTTCAATCTATAATACACAAATTTTTCTGGTACTGTCATACATACCCTACTATTACACCGCCACCAGTCACACTGTAAATGTGACGTAGGTAGTGCGCGCGGGATTTTGAATTTGAAAACGGAACATTTGGAGTACGGTTCAAGACTCGCACCGTACGCGGAATAAAGAGAGTTAAAACCTCAGTGTGATACGCATAGACATTTTGCTAGCCCGCGCTACGAGCGTGCTAAACTAGCCCCGGCTATCTAGTGATTACTTGTACAGGATTCATATCACATCATATCGCTAACACTGGTTTATGAATACGAAAAACGTTAGTTCGCTGATCATCCATCGGAAGCCCGCGCTAAGAATGTCTATGAATATGGCCCTTAATGTTCCGGGTAGAACCGTACATCTGGCAACCCTATGCCCACCTCACGTTAGGAGACTGTTACAGTTGCATTTAACTAGTAGTAGCAGTGTTATGTATCATACTGGAATTCTCTTAAGTAGTCTAGCGATTTCAGTTGTCTCTAGATCCACGGACCCAAGTGTCGCAAATTAAATCTCGGGAACTTTTCGGCGAAAAAATCCGAAGTACAATATTAGACTGATTAATGCCCTCATAAATTAACTGGAAACAATGCAGAGTCCCAGAATCCTGTAAAATAGTGTTGTTGAAACAGTATTTTAAAAAGGCTTCCGAAAGGACTGTACGAACTATAGGGGAATTTGTCTCTTAAATTCAGCTTACAAGGTATATTCGAGAATTTTAACAAGACTGCAATGCGTATCTGAAGTATTAATATGAGAGAAACAGAATGGGTTTAGAAATTCAGAAAGGGAAAGTCCTACCCATGATGGTTACAACAAATAATCCAGAAGAGGCAAGAATTCAATTTGGAATCTTGTTTCCCTTCCCCCCCCCCTCCGGGTTTGGAGAAAGCCTTTCATAAACTTGACGATTATTATATATTATTTTTTAAGAGAAAGGTCTTTCGCCCCCACCTCGCACAAGCAGTAAAGCCTTGGTTTTTCTGAACCGACGCATGAGAGTTGCAAGGTGCGAGGGGCCTCTCACAAATCCGCACTATATGAGAGATAGTGAGTGCTTCCTATAACTGTGAGGTGCGAGGTCTGCGTACCTCGCAGTTATAGAAACCACTCACTATCTCTCATATAGGCCTAGTCCGGATGTTTCGCACCTCGCAAGTCGCACGCGTCTGTTCAGAAAAACCAAGCATTTAGAGGCCTTTATAGAGAAACAAAATATAGCCTATGTATTCATATGGGAAATAAAATTGAAAATTGATAAAAAATATTTTAACTGTAAACGTTGGTGCCGACAAGGATTTAGTTCGTCACCGGCGTTATTTACTATATAGGCCTACATGGGGGTTCTGTTTAGAGAGTGGAAAGCTAAAATGAGTAATATGCGCACCAGTATTTTAATAATTAAAAATGTAAACATTAATCCACTTTCATTTGCTGACAGTGTTGTTGTACTGGTGAAGTCTGAAAATGAATTACAAAAGATGACTTTTACTTTCAATCAGGTACCAGATTACTTTAATTGTACATGCAATTTCTACAACGAAATGGGCATTAACGGCATTTTATAGGAAAAATCCGGTCAGTTAAAAATTTCAATAAATAAACCACACCCCACTAGGTTTCTTACTTACTATATATCTTGACTTGCAAACTTACAAGATATCAACTTATGTGTGACATAATTAAAATAACACTAAATAAACAAATACGCAGTAAAACCCAAATTATGTTCTACAAGGTAATGTAGCCTATGGATGTAAGGATTGGGTTCTAAATAAAATAAAAAAATGCCAGATACAAGTAGTAGAAATTCTGAGAAGTGTGTATGACTGCTTTAGAAGTGGTAAACTTAGAAATGAGTATATAGGCCTACGAGACCAGCTACATATAAGTTATTTAGTATTAATGATAAAATTTCAGAATTGAAAAAAAAATGATAGGACATGTCATCAGTATGGATGCTGACAGACTACCCAATCAACAATAGGTTACTATACAATCCGTAAGGAAGAAAAACCCTAAAAAAACAAACCAGAAGAAGATGAAGTTATAATTTTGTCGAAAAGAGTTTACACTTTAGTAATAATGATGACAATTAGTAAAAAAAAAAAAAAATTGTCCACGTACTGGTCTTACTTTCAATTTAAAATCCGACTAGGCTCGATGACAATCTCTGGTATTTAAAAGTGGAAACAACAGGGAAAGTTTCCCATTTCTAAGTACATGCATTGTAAGCCTACTGGGTGAATAGATTTTAAACAAAACGTGGCGATTCGGTTCTCGGCCGAGCCGCTGGCAGACTCCGCTTACACAGACAGTATCGACTTTCGGACACACCACAAACGTTTACTATAATAATAATAATAATAATAATAATAATAATAATAATAATAATAATAATAATCCGTGGCGCTACAGCCCACGACGGGCCAAGACCAGCCGGCTGCTGGCCTCACGGCCACATGCCGAAGCAGAGGTGGACGATCATCCAACCAGAATGGAGGTATCGTGTGTTAGCACGATGAGCCCCCAGACGTTATAGCTAGTTTGTGTAACCGTATTTCACTATCTATCGTAGCTCCCCAAGTTCATCGCGATGCTGGGTGGGCACCGGTCTCATACACTGGCCGAAATTTCATGAGAAAATTTCTTCCCCCATGAGGACTCGAACCAGCGCGCATTCCGTAATGCGAGTCCCAGGCAGGATGCCTTAGACCACGACGCGGGACACGTTTACTGTAAAGTATTACTATTTATAAGCAGTTGAAACAGCATTTACCTATTCTTACTTACTTACTTACTTACTCCCATCTCCCTCCAATCCATTTTAATATTATCCTCCCACTTACATCTCGGTTTCCCCAAAGCTCTTTATGCCTCCGGCCTCCCAACTAACACACTAGGCCTATATGCATTTCTGGATTCCCCATATGTGCTATATGCTCTGTCCATCTCAAATGTCTGGATTTAATGTTCCTAATTATGTCAGGTGAAGAATACAATGCCTGCAGTTCTGCGTTGTGTAACTTTCTCAAGCCGTAGAGAAATATGTCCAATGTTATTGTGACCTCAAGCAATAATATTAGGGCCTATTCACAATGCCTTATGTATATATGTAGGCCTATTTCTTTGTTTCTCGCGTAAAATATTTGATCAAATGGTGTCTTCTTCTAACGATGATGATGATGATGATGATTATGATGATGATAATAATAATAATAATAATAATAATAATAATAATAATAATAATTGAAGAGTAATTACAGTTTATATCTTCTGAGATTTTTAATAAATGTCATTGCACTCTTCATGAGGAGTAGACGTGAATTAGGCTCAGTAGACCCAAGTGGAACAATAGAAAAACAAATAACTTTTAAACCTTGACATAGCACAGCCATTTACTTGATAACTTCTCATCAAAAAAAGGCTCAACGTTAGAACCAGAGCAGATATCTAACGATTGGTGATGGACAACCGGCATGGTCTTACAAAGAAACACTTACGTGACATGCATTTATTTAAGGCCAACATGAATAAACTCTGTTGAAAAAAATATATAGGAAACTTATTCAATTATACTGTATGCTGTTATACTACTGAAAGCGCTGACTCGTAAGGTTTTCTTTATTTCCTGGGGTGATAGATTTGGCAGCCACTGAGTGAGTGAAATTTATCTTCTTGTTAGGAACACGAGGTTGAGTAGCTTGTCTGATTATTTCAAGAGTTGGCGTTATGAACTAAATTGCTGCATGGTTACCAGAACCGGAAACATTCCATGACGAGGGACGGCTCTGGAACAAGTTTTCTTCAATTTCTGCTAATTCAATCTAGTGTTCTAGACCTACCAACTATCACAGATCTTCAGTGCGTACTGAATAACCCCTGTAGTTGAAGAGGACACTTTGTAATGTTTTCCATTATTGCTTGTTCTGTTACAGGACATCACGACTATCGGCGAGCGTCTAACAAAAAACGATTTTGAGAATAATGAGTGTACTGGATACACGTCAGCCGCAGAACGATTTAGATTGCAATTTGGAAAACAGAGTTCAGGTCAAATTAATTTAGGAGCTTCATGGCAGTCGTCGAGTATATGTGTACAGTGACCAGGTTTCAACAGAATACATTACATGCTAGCGCAGAATCATTAACTTCTTTCCTTTTCGGGCCATAGCACGATACAGGCCTCGACGTAAGTTATTTTCACTTTTTTCAACATGGTAATAGGCTTACTCAGTGGCATGCGGTCGGTATTGAAATTGCTCATTTTCCGTTGCGTACACTACAGTTCACGCAGAATTATTAAATGGTTCTTTAAAAGAGGTCATCTTTTTTTTTTTAATTTCCTTCTTTTTAACTATGCTGGGAAAACATTTCCTGCTTGAGCCACTCGTTCCCTTCAGGCCAATGTAATTTTGCTTTTCTTGCATTTATAAAGTTACCCTAATATCCTGTAATTCAGTACATGAGTCCAAATGATCTCCGGTCATTTCACCGTTATTACACAGAATACAGGCAGGATTCTCTGCTAGTGCTTTTGGAGATAGCCTTGTCCGGTCAGCTGAAGCATGCTAATTGTCCACGTTGTAAGTCTTGTCCGGTCGGCTGTAGCATGCTACTGATCACAGAACACACACACACGTGGTAGGTATGCTGGTATTCGCCCTTCTTCCTTCAGCAGCGCTTCCTTTTGCTTCCCTTCAGCCTTCCTTGCATGATCCTGCCTGAAACGAACACAAAGTATTCCCTTCACTATTTTTGTTTGCTGAATCAAAGCGGAGAGGTAGATTTAGTAATTTAGTTGGCCCATCAGCGATCCCTGTTTAGCAAGTTTATCAGCCTCCTCATTTCCATAGATTCCGCAGTGACCTGGAATTCATTGAAACGTTACTTCCGATCCATCCTGGATGGGTTGGTAAACAAACTCCCTGCACATTCGTGCTTCGGAATTCTCACCGCAAATCGCGCATGTGACGGATAAAATACCGGTAGCTGTTTTGGAGTTCACAAAAATAACTATTCTGTAATCTCTAGATTTCAGACATTCTAGGACAAGATTTCACTTCACTTCTCTCTCGAAGTTAGTCGCTAGACGTCCTAAAGCGGCACCCAGCTGGAATTGCCTAGAGTACACTTCTGCATTTTCTCGAGCTGCTGTAGCGGAACCGTCTATATATATATATATATATATATATATTGTATAAACATGTACAAACATGTACCCAGTCCCTCTGGAAACCTTTTAGTCAAAGTTTCGAGCGTAGCTGCCCTTAACATAGGTGGAGTTTCTGTCTTGACTATGGGTTGAGGACGTTCCACATATCGTTATCTTAATTCAAAAATCTTGCAACTCGCTCGGATATCGCTTTTCATTTTGCGCGTTTTTTAAAGTATATCCACAGATAGAGAAGTTAAGTGGCTTCGTAATAGCCCAATATTATCATTAGCATTCTAAATCAAGCTTCACTGCTTTGCCAGTGGATGGATGTATATATACTTTTAAAAACGCGAAAAAAAAAAAGTAAAAAAAAAATCCGAAGAGTTACGATGTTTTCGAATTATGGTAACGAATATACTGTCGGCCGGTTTTTAAATTTGGTTACCGTTGTATCTAGGAAAGTGTGCCGCTCCGGAAATTTTAATCCGGAAAATGACTGGAATATGGGCGGAAATGGTAATCGTTTAGCTAACATTTAACAATTATTTAGAAACATGATTTTGAAGTACAGTCTCAAATCTGGCACTGATGTTTTAAAATATGAGTTTCAATAAACATTTAAAAGACTTATTACCCGTTCGATATTTTTTTAATTTAGTTCTGGGTTACTGCATTAGACTATCAATAGAAGCAAAGCAGATACGAGATTTCTCAAAAGAGATTATACATTTTGTCAGATCACAAAATGAATGGCGCAATTGTGCATGAAGTACCATTTACACTAGATCTCAACAATATTACTCATATTAAAGTATGATTGAATATTTGTTACAACAATGAATGATAACAGACTATATATTATAAAAGTGTTGGACTACCGCCCAGAGATTAGGAGGTTAAGAAGACCTCCAAAACGTTTGTTAGCCGAAATGGACCACTTGGTTTAATATCCGTAAAGGATTTGATTATGTTGATCAGAGAATATGGTGCGTAGACCACAAAATAATAGATACAGATCGAAATCTCAGTTAAATTATTAATCTAATAGCCAAGTACCAATTGAAATATTAGAGTACAGGCAAGGAAAAGAAAGAACGAACATCTTGTGTGAAAGTTTTAGGATTTTACGCCATAGCATAGAAGATGAAGAAAACATACAATTCGGACCTACACAATATGTCGGCTCCATCATCTGGGAAAATGGAGCCGACATACAGCTGAAAGAAATTTGTTTCAAAACCTTGCCTTTCTACTTTGAATTACGTGAAATTCTTCAATTGTACTTAGAAAATGAACGGTTGATACCACATGCGACTTTGATATTTCGTTTTCTTGGAATGATAAGGTTCTAACCACCAAAATTCAAAAAAAGTAAATTGATTTTACGCGTTAATTGGCCTTATATTAGGACAGTCTTTTATATGTAACGCTGTAGCTGCCATTTGTAGATTAATATGCAAAATATAAGAATGCTAAGGTTGTATCTGCCATAAAAAGTGCAGTAGTTGAAATGACAAAGTTCTAACTGCTGTCATTTCTGTAATATTGACTCAGTAACTAGCCATTGCTTGTTTTCAGAGCTTATGTGAGTGACTGTGTATTGTGTTTCATTCATCATTAAATAAGAGTATATAAATGTGATTTCTGCATGGATTGCGGAGCCATTTCACGAAAAGGAGGACTACAAAGTAGGTAGCGAACAGAAATAAATGGTAGAGCACATTCAGAAAGCAGAAACATGAAGCTAGCCAGTCGTATACAAGTAGAAGGGAAAAGATAAAAAAAAAAAAAATTGTAAAATGCAATGTAATCTAAAATACACCTCTAAATTCAGTGATAATTAAATAAAATGATTTTATACTACTATTATATAATTTATACTAATGAAAAACGACACTTTCTTGTTCATTCAACATTCTTCACGGAATGTCCAAGGGATAAAACATAACAGTTTATAAAGAAAATTGTAAGAAGAGGGATGTATCATTCTTAATGTTTTACCTTTAAAAATGTCATTAACTTTCAAGGGGCTGAGACAAGTTCTTTTTGTAGAAGGACATTAAATATTTACAATCCGACAGGTTACTTTACCAGAACGAAAACTACTTATTGCATTTTATGGAATGACCGCAATCTGATAGAAGTGTTAATGACTTGCCTAGTGCCTTTAATAAGTTATTAGATCCAGTTGCTTGTGAAAATTAATTTACTGACTTGGTTATATGGACTGATTCCTGTTCTCACGGAACCTAGTTCATGTATTTCGAATGCAGTATTTCAATTTCTGAAAGGAAGCTTTGAAATAAGTACTGTAACCATGAATATTCTGTACCCGGTCATTCTTGCTGCCAGGAAGTGGACAGCCCACAAAATTTAGTTGAAAAAGCTATGAAAAAACTGAAATGTTTTCATCTTTGGGTCTAATGAGATTGCTGAAACAAATAAACACATCTAGGCCTTACAGAGTAACCAAGTTAAGAGATCCAGACTTCAAAGATTTTCTTTCACCTGCCCAATTACTGAATTACAAATTGTATCATTTTCAAAAATGTAAACCATCAAATTCATTCAGATTCTATGTTTTATGAAGTGACATTCAAGTTGTCTCATAATAAAAATGAAGAAACATACATTTAATCTAAAACTGTTCGGAAACGGGCGCAGAAAAACAGTATTACTTCAATTCATAACAGAGGACAACAAGTAAACTTACAGATACCGTGTCTCCAAAGAAAAAAAGATAGAATTGAAGGAGAAATACATGCCAGAGTAAGATAGGAAATATTACAATACTCTATTGAATTTTTAGTTGCAAGATTTGCAATGAATTATCAGATACTTTATTTTGTTCTTGTAGGTTCTGTAACAATTAAAGAAATGCGAGTAATTTTGTTAAATTAACGAACATGCATAAGATTTAATTTACCATCAACAATAAAATGATCAGTAATAAACGAGACGAGCAAATAAAATTAATTTGCTATCCATTTAAATATTTTACTGAGTTATAGCTGATACTGTGTTATCAAAATTGCAGTTAGAACCTTGTATTGTAACGAGATTTGCTTTTCTGTGACAGACAAGGTTCTAACTGTAAATTCCTTCATCTTATAAACAAACAATGCTTGCAGATATGCACTTCATACCTGCACAGATATTAATAGAATAGAATTTGTAGCATCCATACCAAATTAGAGTAAAAAATATACGATTACCTAGATAACAAAGATAAACTTTACAACTTTGAGGCAGTTTTTCTCGAAACAAGCAGCTGGTCAGTTAGAACTTTGTCATTCTAATGCAACGATTTAATGACTAATACAAAGAAGGATAAAAAGATTTTGAAATTATAGTCTGTAAGAACGAACATCCCGAGATTTCGTGTTAGTCATTTTTACCTCAATGAGCCCTGGCTTGTTTTCAGTTTCAAAAATTAATTTGATATGAAATTTGATGCTATTATTATTATTGCAGTACTATATCTCCTTTCTGTACGTAGGCTACATTCATTATGTTTACAATTCATGATACCTGATAATAGTAGAATACAATTTATAGCAATTTGTGAAGTTTGTAAAGCTCGGATTTTGATAATATTGGTAATTCTGCATGTGTTGAGTAGATAGTATTGTGTTTTGAATTTGTAGGAATATACCCATAGATGATTATAGACTACATTTGACGTTTAATTTTGCTGTTAGGAATAATATGTAGCTGCTATTATTTTTTTTAGCCTTTATAAGATATAGTTCTACAAAAACTGTTTTAGTTTTAATTCAGCTTTAATTATGCTTTTATATCCTCATGTTTACTCCTTTACATGTAAGATTTTCTGCCTCTGAGAGAAATAATGTTATGCAAAATTGTTCGTTCTGATGACAGTGGATAAGTTATTTCTTTGAGTATACATTATAAAACATGAAAATGACTGCGATGTAAATAGTTATATTGATATTACTATGTAGATAATGAAGGCAGTCTTTGTGTTCAGTTGTCTTAATACAGACGTGTTTGTGAAGTATTATTTCTTTTAAGGATTTATTAAACAACTAAAAGAACGCAATATTCCGATATTTTACAGTAATTGTGTAGCAACTTGAGTGACTTCGTGTATGTTGTTCTTCCAGACTGAAGTCTTCGTAATCAGTTTCGTATGTGGTCCCATGTTGTGAATGTTGTTTGCAATGTCCAATATGTAATCGATATATTTAGCTCATGTATAGGAATATTACTGGAGTGATAATTGAAACTATAAATCATTCAACGCCCACAGTGAGATTTCAGAAGTTGCGTTATATGTAAAATAAATCAATAAGAAGACGACATGTATCACATTTATTCTCCATCTCTCCTTGTCCCAGACACATTCTCCGAATCTATTAGATTGAGTTATTATTTTATTTTTTTACTAAATTGCAAGAAACTTTCACATATCAAAGTCTAAAATTACTTATTTCCTTGCAAGAAATATGAAATAACACGAGATGACTTCGTTTAAATTTCTTAACAGAATTGTATAGAAGGCTATGAAAACAAATTCTAGTTCGTTTCGCTGGAAGAATGTCGCCCACCTTTTAAATTTCTTCACATCCTTCTAGTTTTTAACGAAGACCTTTAGTTTCAACTCACCTTTAATTTTGTTGCATTTTCATGAAAATGTCTGTCATTGTAGTTGATATAGGAAATTTTCTGTTTGACTGCTTTGAAACAAAATATTAATGATGCTATGTGTTTGGCACTTCAGTTAATTCGCCTAACAACCCGGTTGCCTGAACTTAACAGTTTAATATTACATACTGCACGTTGATGCGTTTGTTTTAAAATAATGAATTGTTTTTTGTGTTAGATGCTTAGGCATAAATTTAACTGGTTTCAGTCCTCTTTTCGTCGCTGTTTTCTCATCTAGTTTCTTCATCTTTTAATAATTCGGCTCTTTAACCTATCCTATTCCTTTGAGAATTACACAGGTTCGAACTAATATAGCTGTGTACATTTTAACAGTTTATTTTTTGGATAGAGTACAACAAAAAATTCTAATACCATATTAACCCCAAATGAATATATTTCTCGGAAAAAAATAATTATCCCCTAATTGTTAACACTCTTTACTCGACAAGCACTATCCGCACATTTCTGATTTTTTATCTTTAACATTAGATAAAAATATAAGGATTGATTCCTTTTACAGTTTTTAAGCGAAATTGACAATTTTCTTATGAACTAAATAAAAATAATAACATATAGCGTTATTTCCTTTCATTGGGAAGTCCGGCAACCTTACTTCAGTGACTAAGGGGCAGAATGCTGCTATTCAGACCTAAGTTTGTGTGTATTTCGTAGGTGAGTTGGCGATGACTTGTTGCCAAACTACGAAAACTTTCAGCCAAATTTTATAATTAATCATGCACTTAATTACAACGTATAATAGGTTTTTTTTATTTATTTTATTGTATTACTAGCTGAAAGCACCCGGCATTGCCCGGGTTGTCCATTTTGCTTCTTTTGTTAATTAAACTGTTTGTTAGATTTTTCGGACATCTTAGTAAACTCAACTATAGACAACCAAAACGAACTGTCTTTACTAAGCTTTCCTAGTTCATAAATATGAATCTTTACATTGCGTCACTTACACGAATTAATTAACTTTTCAGCCAAATGCCTGACAAAGTTAACTCGATTTAAAACAGCTGTAGCTCAGGCACCCGAAAGAAAACATTTCATTATATGCCTTACGTTCAACTGTTTTTTTTTAAATTTATAAATATTTGACTTTATTTATTTATTCCGGTATAGTTGAGGCCATTATTCCTTCTCTTCCACACCGCCAGGAATGCAAATGAAATAATAAATAAATCAAACTATAAATGAAGTAAAACCAAACGAAAATATATGCTGACTACAGTCACACAAACTTTAAATGAGTTAGCATTGTCTTGAAGCTCAGCAAAACAAAACCACACCCCTCGGTCCCTATACGCCCGCTTAGCATAGTCTCAATGTTCTACAGATCTTACATTTTATCTCTACTGGTCAGTGACTGTTAAATTTCAAGTGGGGTTATCTTAGTCGTGGGAGTCAGCGTATTAAAAAGCATTACAACCTTTCTGCCGTCTCCTTTCCTCCCCATCGCAGATGTGACGTTGCACAGAGGCAGAGATAAAATAATTATAAGATTTGTACATTGATCTGAAGCTGTGCATTCACATAATTTCATGTCTATATGTGCTTTCACTTGAATTTCAGAGATAGCTGACGATAAACAGGGAATTCCTTTGTTCCCAGTCTACCCGTTGGGATATCTTTGTGAGCCAAAATTTATCTCTCTATCGGTCGTACCGAAGAATCGGTATAGTATATAATTTAATTTATATTGGAAGACTTTTTACCCCTTGACCGCTGTACGACCACTTATATCATATCCAGTTTATTTTTTCTTTTTTAATATGACTTGGGAAATTATATCTCACAAATTCAGAACATATGATTCTTAATTTATAAACAGAATACAGATACAATATAAATTTGCAATAAGACATTTTTTAACATATAGTCTAATATACTAAGAGACATATACCGGTATTTTAGAAATTAAGAGATTGTATTTCCACAACGCATAACATGCTACATTGGCAACGTGATTATACAGATAGAATTTCGCAGTAACACATTTTCGGACATGAACAACAATATTCTGAGAGACGTATGTTTTAGAATTAATACAGTGTTATTTTCAGTCGGCTTACATACATTCACACACTACATTAGCAACGTGACATAAGTATCATTGAATTGCTTTTTGATATCTGTAATTTTTTCCCCACTCCATTGTATAAAATATAGTTGAGAATGTGAAAAACACGCAGTTTTTAAACTTAATGTCTGCAACTTTGAGCGACAGTCCTTGAGCTTAATGTTAATATGGCCATTATAAAATGCTGGTCGCACTGGATCGACAGCATAGTTTAAGACAGTAAATCAACTGTGAGTAACAGTATACAGTGTAATCCTTTCCACAAAAATTAAATATTTTATTTTCTTGTTCACAATTTAATTCATTTCTGTCATTTAAGGTTAGAGGGAGACATTTCGGATATAGTGACGAAATATGTAAGTCCGCAGAGGTTCACTATTTCCGGAGTTGACTGTACATCGAATTTTAATCTTATTAATAAAGGAAATGTTATCTTATGACTTCAGCTTCGAATCAACGTAGAAGAAATAATATGTTATGAAAGATGCATTGAGTCATTTTTGGGTAATTTTTAATCTCTCATAAACATATTTTAGAATTTTTAATATCCTTTCTTTCAATTTTTCAAGGCAAGAGTTAAATCTCAACGATAGGATCACATCAAAATTCGAATAAGTTGCAGATTTCTTGGCAAAATGGAGATAAAAAAAGAGGAAACTGGTGAGATTCTGAACTCATGCATCGCCTTGTGCGTCTCTTAAATCTTGCTCAGTAATTCTTCCTTGTAATCTTTTAAGTTGAACTGTTGCAGGTCTGATTATAGTGTGCGTGCGTATGTGTGTGTTTGTACTTACTTACTTACTGGCTTTTAAGGAACCCGGAGGTTCATTGCCGCCCTCACATAAGCCCGCCATTGGTCCCTATCCTGAGCAAGATTAATTCAGTCTCTACCATCATATTCCACCTCCCTCAAATCCATTTTAATATTATCTTACCACCTACGTCTCGGCCTCCCCAAAGGTATGTGTGTGTTTGTATATTCTATAAATGAAGTTTCACTTTTGACTTCCAGTATCTTCCAACACATTGCCTCGCTGGTAGAAAGAAAGCCATTCCACCGTAGTTGAAGCATGACCTTGTCATCTCGCGTAGGTTAAGTGGGCCGCAGCAAGGGGAAATCTGACGGAGTAGACGCGTTTTCGTCCACAGCGTAACCAAGGTCATGCTTCAACTTTGGAACGGCTGCTATAGGCCTACCAAGATGTATCAGGTATCACTTGTACGAAGCCGTTTTTGTTTTGTAGTAACTGTTAGTTCAGCCTTCTTTTGGTTGCAAACGGTGCTACACGCATTGGAGTTTTCTGTTGCTGAAGAAGTTTTTGCATTCTGAAATTCGACAGAAATCGCTGTGTTACGCAAGTGCACGCTCTTTTCGGACTTATCTCCATAAAGAAGGCGATTACGAAAATGCTAAAACCAGTTTTTCACGTCTGGATGTATGTACCCACAGAAAAAGGCCATACGTCCAGTAATTTCCGATGAACGTGTTAAGCGTTTACGGAAGATGTTTCTGTGTAGCCATAGAAGATCTTGCTGAGAGCCACTCGCGAGAATAATGTTTTAGTGCCGCTTTTTCTACGTGACCTGTGCGAACTGGGAATGAGGTTTTGAGAATCTGCATCCACTGTGAACCTGACAAGTTATCGAAAGTCTGGCAACAATTCCAATGCTGCGTCGATGTTTGTCGTGTCGCACGCTGCGCTGACATCTAGTCACTATAATATCAACATTGTGGGGGGGGGGAATCTGGACACCTTGTGCATCACGTGAGTGGTATAAAACATAACCTAATGTGTCATTGTAATCGGATAATAAATATCTGAAAATGTAGACATCCGGTAATACAGTATATATAGATAATCTAAGTGGAAATTGCAGTAGTTGTTAGAAAGATAATACTTAATTTCAGCTTTTACTGTCGAAATTTATAAACTAATTAATGATAATTCGGGATATAATTCTATCAACTGCAATAGCAAAGACAGTTGAACGGAATACATAATATTATGATGTCTATAGCAGTCTTTTTTTCTCTTCGGTTATCTTCTGCAAACTCGAATTGGACTTGGTTTCTGAGAGCTTATCAGTTATATTATCGAGGGAGAGTCAAAAAGAAACCTTAATAATTGTTTTATTAATTGAATATGTACAATAAAACTACAAACACTTCACTTTTAACATAGTATAACAGGAACATTTGCATTGAACGTAGTTGGGACTATGTTGAAAAGTGATGAAATGTTTGTAGTCTTATTGTACATATTCAATTAATAAAACAATTATTAAGGTTACTTTTTGACTCTCCCTTGTACTTACATTTTGTTTATATAATATAGTCATATTTCGTAATCCAAAAATATTGTTTTGTAGTGAATCTTCAGAAATTCACAAGTTTGTGACCGTTCCTGTTCGTTGCAATTACCTACTTTGTCTTCCCTTCTAATTTCAAGGTGTGAATTTGTAGCGCCTCAAAATAATAGAGCCCAATCCTTAAAGTGCCTGTAATAATGATATACTGGTTGTTCAGTTCAAAGTGTGTCATGGCTCGCTGTATGCCGTCACGTGGCTAGTCGATGAGCCTAGAGAATTCAATCTTCCTACACTTCCGCAGAGGTGTATTACTTATCTGCCAGAGAAGTTGCCTAGCAAGTACGGCGTTCATTCTGAAGAGTACTTACCGATACGTACGGTAATGCCGGTAGTGGCAGGAATGTGAACTGTTTCGAAACATGTACTGAGGTGAGTTTTTTCTTACTGTCGAGATATGGGGAGAGGGTTAAGACGATTACTTACGTATTTGTTGACATTAACTTCGACGGTCAACATAGACACGGAGCATTTGATTTGTGTTGTGGAATGTTGCCTTACGCAACCGATGATAACAAATACCCTGGGTACGACTTGGCCGCGCAAAACACAGTTCGAAAGAGGTTATGGTAGCACACAGACCGTACAGACCGCCATCTGTTGCTACGACGTTCAAGTTATACCGTACACGTTCTCAAGTTCAGATTGAACGCCTTGATTAATAGGCAACTTCTCTGACATAAAAGCTGAAACTCGCTTCAAATCGCTGACTCATCAACAGTGACGTCATGACACACTTTGAAATGAACACCCAGTATTACAATACAAATAATAATAATAATAATAATAATAATAATAATAATAATAAAATGAATGCTTTATGTCTTGCAGTTTTTATTTTATTGAATAAGAAAAAGAAGACAACATAATATCGCATAACTGCATTATGGTCTTATTTTTCTTTTGAAGAAACCAGTGAGTAACTTAATATGTTCCCGTATCAGAAATTGTTTAACCTCAAACATGGTTCTACTAGTCATATGACCATTTTGAAGACGTGAATTTTGTGTGAAGGACACCGCAGTGGCTTTGATTTCGTAAGAGACTTTAAGTCAACATGATCGAAGGAAAATGCTCTCTAATTGGACTGGAAGATGAACGGCCGCTGCGATGATAAAAAAAAGAATTGTACTACGAATGCTTGTTGTGTACTCGTACATTGTCCTGCAGAGCATGCGCGTGTACAGTGACCCCCCAATGAAGAGGGAGAGAGAAGCGGAAATAGGGTTTATCAAAGGGGGGTCACTGCCTCTGGATTTCTGGACTTCATTCATGTCTTACGCTGAGCTTCGATGTGAAAGTAGATGATAGTGGCGTACTTCGTCGAAGTCTTCTTTCTGTGAATGGATATGACGTTTCCAATTAATTTTACATACAGCTTAACACTTTATTTGCATCATTAGGTGTCCCAACGTGCAAAATGTTGTGCGTTATAAAATAATATAACTCACCTGTACGGAATTACTTTTTGTCTTACTGTAGGTTTCATGTTTTAATGAGTTCCTATGTTACATGCCTGCAGATGGGCCAATGCTATCTTTAGTTACAAAATATGGTTTCTAAACACCAGAAAAAACATTCTGATGATAAAAAAAATTCGTCGTGGACTTAAGTAAAAATTACTGGTAACGATAACATTACTTGGAATGTTTTCTCAAAGTAGTCCCTTTTCTCCAGTGTCGCCCTGAGAACAGTGATAGTGCTTGACTTGGCTTATCATCATAGTCATACTGTATGAGTATATAAATATACTGTGTTCAGATACTGAAATAGAGTTATCATGTTTGAGCTTCTAGTTTGTTGAAAAATAGATTAAAGATCATTAATTTGGAAGTCATACATACATACATATATACATACATACATACATACATACATACATACATAAGCGAAGGTACTTGGAAGCAATTGAGGCAGTACCTACCCCAAAAAATTCTTTTAATTAAAAATTATAAATAACACTGCATTAAATTTTCCTGCCGTAATTCTTATGATTGAGAAAATGAGCCGTTTGTACTAGGTTCTTCGCTCAACGACCGCTAGATGGTGGCACATGTCAACGATATTATATGCTCGGACAGGGTAACCGAGGACCTACGACTCCTACGAGTGAGGCTGTGAGGCAAATGTTTCCATGGTTCTTCACTCTCCAGTAGTCGTGGCCTTGCGGGGTTGATTGAGGGGAAAGAAATTTGCAAATTCAAAGGTTTTATTGCCATTATTACATATTTATATATATAGTATATTAATGGCGGCTGTTTTAGGGTCTTATTTGCCCTCTTCAACCGTCGTGTAGGCTACATTATTTTGTGTGTACAAAAATATACGTGGCATGTGCTAACATAAATGTCACCCAGACAAATCGGCTTTTAGGGAGGGAGTTTCATGTTGAACATGGTGCTGAATTGATCGGATTGAAAAAGAGAGAAAATGTTACAAATTTTTGTCTATTGTGGTAATAGTGAATGCAGTGAAAATTGCTGTTGAGTTTTATTTGTCAATTGTTACTATTGCCTTGTTTTTATTTTTGGTATATCGCTGGTTAGACAGAAAGCTTGAGTGTTGATATGATCCACCATCGCCTCTCTTTGGTCGTTGCGGCAACTCCGTACTGGCAAGCTACAGCTTTTGTTGTTAGTGGTTATGTTGTTGTGGGTTGTTGTAGTAGGTGATTAGTTTCTCAAATGTGGTTCTGTTATTTGTGTTTGGTGGGTTGGTGAAGAGATTTTGTGTATATTGCCTGTTTAATGATGAGAAAGTATATTTGTGATTTATATGTTCGAGGTGTGTGAAGAGTGGTGTGGGATTTGTTATTGTGTATACTGTGTGATTGTTGCTACGCCTTGGAAGTCTGGCGATGTTTCTGAGTAGGCGTCTTTCCCTTGCCTCAAATTTTAGTCTGTGAGATGGGGCCGCTTGTGTTAGGAAAAAAGAGGAATGCATGCAGAGAGATCGAACCAACGCTTTGTACAAGTGGAGTAGAGTTTGAGTTGAGCAACCTGATCGGAGTATGCCACTAAGATAGCTTATTGCTTTTGTAGCCATGTTGAATTTTTCCCAGGTGCAGTTGGCAAGGGACTCCCAGGAAAGCTTGGAATTTATTGGAAAACCTAGTAGGTGAACTCGCGCCGGAGGGGAACTGGCGTTGTTCCAATTTGAATGGGGTTTCTGTCGATTATTCGGGAGCGGAGGGAGGAGCGCAGCACGCATGTTTGTGTTTTGAGTGTGTTTATTTGTATTCTCCATAGCTTGGTCCAGTCCGTGAATTGCCGCAGTCTGTTGTTTATTTGGACTCTGGAGGAAGATAGGCGGGGGTGTGTTGCCCAGTAAGCGACGTCGTCGGCGTACTGGGCGAGTCCGACATGATGGTTGGTGGGGGCGGGGATGTCTATGAGGTAGATGTACAGAATGAGAGAGAGAACACACCCTTGTGGGACTCCAGCCTCCATTCGGAATGTCTCACCTGTCCCGTTCGGTTTGATACGAAGCTGGAAAGCCACCGGGTGATCTCTTATGGAATGTGGAGAGAGGAGAGTTTGAATTCGATGGCGTCTATCCAGACCATGTCAAATGCACGTTTATCGTCAAGCTCAACGAGAATGGCATAGTGTCTTTTGGCATAAGCTTCCTCAATGGGTGTTAGCACGCGCATCAGTTGTTCATCCAAACGAACGCCCCGTCTGAATCCAGCCTGAGTGACTGGAATCAGGGCCCGTTCGCGCAGATGGACATGGAGACGTGACGCGATTACTTTTTCTATTAATTTAGCTATTGTCGTTGTCAGGCCGATGGGTCTGTAATTTGTCGCTAGAGAGGCGTTTTTTCTAGGTTTGGGGAAGAAGAGGATATGGGAGTGCTTCCAGCGCGGAGGGGTGTGTCCTAGTCGAAGGCAGAGAGTGTAGCCTTGCTAAGTAGTGTAGTGCTGGGTGGCAGTTGTTTCAATACTGTATACGTTATGCCGTTTGGTCCAGCGGCGGAGTTTCTAGATTGTTTGAGTTCTATTGTTAAGTCTAAGGCTGTGATGTCGAGTATGTCGTCGTCCCTTGAGCGTGGTTGGGGTGCTGGAAGCGGGTTGTAGAAGTGGGGGTTATTGATGACAATGATTGGTTATGTTTCTGAAATGCGTTGCGTTGAAAGATGTGTTGTTAGGTGTAGTGTGTAGGGCAGAGAGGGTATTGCAAAAGATTTAATTTACTAGGGTTGTCATAGAGTATTGTGTCACCGTAACGTAGATGGTGTTCGGCGTGATTGTTTTTTCCCTGAATACGCTTTATGGTATCTCATAAGCGCTTCGGGTTTGTGGTCCTGTTGTGGTCTAGTTTGTCTATTAGTCATTGCCATCGTTGCGCTTCATAACCGTTGATTGCGTTCTTGACGTCTTCTTGGAGGGAGCGGTACAGTCGTCTGTCATCGTTGTTATGTGTGCGTATGTATAGTCTGTGTGCCGCTCTCTTGATCTTTTTAATTTTGACAATGTCGGGTGGGAGTCGTCTGCGTGCGTCTGTTTTCCGTTGTCTGGTTGGTATTGCGATGTCAAGTGCGTCATTCAGCATCGGTGCAAAGGTTTGGTCGGCCTCGTCAATGTCGTTTGTGTTTCTAATGTCTGTATGTAGGA
Organism: Periplaneta americana; assembly: GCF_040183065.1. NCBI lineage: Eukaryota > Metazoa > Arthropoda > Insecta > Blattodea > Blattidae > Periplaneta > Periplaneta americana. The sequence goes on along the minus strand of NC_091125.1, from coordinate 47,100,610 downwards.
GGTTATTTGTCAGGTAGCCTACGTCTTGAATTTTGTCCAATCGCCATGTTTGTAGTCTCGTATGCATGTAGTTTTGTGCATTTGGGTATGGTGGTACGTGGAGGAGCATATTTTGAGAAAAATAGCGCGAGGTTCTTTTGTGGAAGATTTCTAGCAGCCCCTCCCCCTCCACGGCGCTATGAGGCATGTCTCACCACCAACCACACCGACCAACAAAAAAAAAAATTCATGCTTTCCCACGTTTGAAACCAGTGTCACCAATTTAGCGTTGCTAGATTAGTTACTTTTAACCATTTTTCGGCGACAAAATTCATGTAACTTTTGTAGTGTAAATTGTTTAAATATAATTGTGTGTCTTTACAAAGGAATAAACTTTTATCTTTTGATAACACAGCAATGTATTACTTCCACAACAAAATGCATTTTAGTTCTTTTCTTATTTTCATTAGACTAAAATCTATGTCCTGCGCGTAGCTGCGTCATTCCTTGGACTAGCATTACGGAATGAACGCGTCTTTAGGGGGGAAAGATATTTTCTCATTTTTGGCCACGATATAAGATCGATGACCGCCCAGCTCTGCCATGAATTTGAGGAGCTACAATGAGCAGAAAAATCCGGTTTCGCAAGCCACCTATAACGGCTTAAGGATCATCGTGCTAACCACCGTACTGGTTGGATGGTTGTTTACTTCTGCTGACGTTAGGCCTTGGCTCCCCATGTGTTGTCGCGCAACGGATTTTTTGTTTTTCATGATAGAAAAAGTGTATCGTATCTAACAGCCTCTCCAATAGCTTTGTACTAGAGTGCAAGGTTTTCATTGAACAGACCCAAGTTTGATCTCCAGTGTTGAGTAAAATGTTATTTAGAGAATGCGAGTGAGTATTCCTGTGGTTCTTTCGTTTCACTTAATTTCTCAGCACTTCAGTTTTATTAAAAATGCGGCGTAGTATGGCTAATACTTACTTTCATAGTGATACTAGATGGAGTTATGCAACTAGATTACAACGCTGTGTGTAACGCTCACGACCATGTACGGGTGCTGATCAGACGCCCATTTGGCGAGGCCCGTTAGTAGGTCTGTACTGAGTTATGCCGATCTGCTTACCGTTACGAAAATGCGTGAGCCTATTTCTGTGGCATCCCCCCCCCCCAGTTATCACGTGGTCGACATCTACATTAAATTATGTATATTATAACACCAGGATTATGATGATATCTTTTCTTACTGTCTTTTGTGATATCTCTTTCATAATGTGTACATAAAATAGTCCGAATTATTTTAAGATGCCTCCAACTGAAGAGTTTACATAATATTGCTAAGCTGAGAGTAAAGGCGGTTAGAGCATGGTGCTGATCACACCACGTCATTCTAGTGCCGAGGTCATGAAAGCATGGTCCTCTACTTTCATACCCCCAATCACCTTCATAGCGTGAAAAGGGGATACTTTTTTAAAGAAGAAACTGGAGAATATAATTGAATTTGTTCAAGAAAAGTAATCTTATGTGTGCACAAGAAAACGGTTACAATCCTAACATAATAACAAACATAAAAACACGCAAAACATAACACAAACACAAGAACACAAGAAATACATCACACTAACATATGAACACAAAAGCACACATAAGATCGCTTCTTCATTCAGAAAGCAGAAATACAACATAGCATACAGAACAGAAAGCACACTACAAAGACATCTCAACACACAAAAAACACAAACAAATAAATACGACCACACAGGTGTATACAAACTCATATGTAATAGTTGCGACAAGTTCTACATAGGACAGACAGGCAGATTATTCCAAACACGCTACAAAGAACACATTAAAGCAATAACCAGAGGACACAATACATCTACATACGCCGATCACATAACCAATGTTAACCATACATACAATAACATAAATGCGGACATGGAAATCCTACACAAACAACCCAAGAACCAAAAACTCAACACACTAGAACAATACGAAATATACAAACACACTAAAACATACCCCGTTCAAATTCTCAACACACAGATCAATTTCAGTACACACACACTATTTGACTCCACTTTTCAACACCTTTCAACAATCAAACGCACCCACATAACAGACAGAGAAGTTCGAGATGACGCTGAGATCTAGTAGACTCCGAGGATGGTGTGATGAAGCACCGAAACAGCTGTAAGCCGCACAAACTTACATAATTAACACGAGTAAGTCCGCTAGTTAATCAATTACTCATTTTTATTGGTTTCAAACTTAAAATATGATTACAAACTTACTAAATTTAATGGTATATATTTCAACAGTTTTGTACAAATGTGTTTATGAATGAAAATGTGCCTAGGTTTTTCTTATAGAATTAAAAGTTCAAGAATAGAGGAACATTACATTACAGCTAAAATCTCTTTCTTCATGTTCTCTTCCATGTATTTGAAAAGCTACATAGACTCTGCCTTCACAATGTATTTTTCAGGCATGTCCGACTTCACCTGCCATCAATGCAATAAGCTTATTGTCTCAGTACACTCGAAATAGGGTAACCACCGTACTGGCAATGCACATAAACATATGAAAACATTCATATTCATTTATTGCGTCAAACTGATCACATACATGATATGGGACATGTCAAAGTACTAAGATACAACAAACATAGGCCTAATTAAAGTACAACATAGCACATTAACTAAAATGCAACATATAAAATTTCAACATGAATTATAAATAATTTCAACATTAACAAATAAGAACCACAAGAACAGATGTAACACTTTACAAGACAAATCACATTTCATTTAGCAGTTTGGAGTCAATTTTGACCAACACGTCCTTCATGAGAAGACATTCCTTTTCGAAGTCAGGATCTGGAAAAGAGGAAGTACCGGTAACAATAATTAACTCTTCCCAAACATAGCACTGATATTGCTTTCCACTGTAACTGTTTATAATAAGCAGAAACGTTTTCCAAGACAACTTACAAATTACACTTAAGCAATCCTACCCTTACACTTAAAACTCGTAAACCTACCTATTACAGTATGCTGCTTACAATGCAATTCTTGCTCATATTCACTGTCTTCTAAAACATTAATGGAAACAGATCTGGCGGCAACGGCAATGTTGTGGGAATGACAATAACTGCGACAGTTCAAAATGTTCAACTTCATGAATACATCCGACTTCACCCATTTTTACCAGTACCTTATTTTCACTTAGGACATCTTAACACAACTATCATCAGCACAGAGCACCCTGGGGCTAGCGTCTTTTACCCACGGAGAACACACTGCACTATAGTGCATTTCGTAGCTGCTAGCAGGTATGCTCTCTACCTCTTCCTGCTCCAAGACAGGGCACACAGGACGGCTCCTCACACCCTTTACCCATTTCAGCGAGTGCTGACGACCACTGTCTTAACAAATATTCCATTCTGATCTTTTAATATTACAGACAAGGTAATCATATTGTTAATACTGTACATTTTATTCTTTTTTGCAGCAAGTTTCAAAGGAGATCTGAATTTATGGTGTCGTCTCTTGCTGCCAGGCGCAATAAAGCGTGTGTACAACTTACAGAGCAAACAACTTATCAAGCTCTTCAGCAAGGTGAGACGAGATTAATTTTGAATTTAAAGTGGCAATTATACTATATATGTTTAACTTAGGGTGGCCAAACATCCCGTTTTTAACGGGATTGCCCCTTTTTTCAGCCTCTTGTCCCCTGTCTCGAGAGAAGTATTCTCGGGATGCCAAATGCCCCATTTTTTAAAAATGATGTTCCGTTTTCTTAAATTATTGTTAAAATATTTCTTTCTCTTTTATTTAATTTAATAGTCACGTAAAACATTGATTAATTCTATATTGTTTCCATCAGATGTTACTGTAATGAATTTAATAAAAGCCATGTTAATCACAAAATGTCATTTCAAAAATGTTTCTTGCATGGACTTTTATAGTTTCCTAAAGGAAAGGTCAACACTTCTAGAGCAGTGGAGTCGGACATCCATACTTTTTGTGCAGAATCTTGTCCACGAACATTCCCTTAATACATTGACGCAAAAAAAACCGATCTTCCTCTCGCTCAGTAAAATTGTAATAAATTCTCAAAAAGAACTATCACAATATTACCAACCTTTACTCTATTTAGAAGATCTCCATCTTTTGTTGTATTATTGAAGAACAGGGAAAATACATGAATTTCCAGAACTTTTAAAATGAGATGTCCATATTTCAAATAATCTAAAACTGAAAATTGTGATGCAACCACATGTGAATTATTTTTATGAAATAGTACAGATCGTTTTCTTGGGGTACCGGTACAATCATTTCTTCTGTTTTGTATCATTTCTTCATAACTTATCATCTGAGAATACAACCACTGGGGATTTCATGTAAACAAATAGCCAATAAAACACCCTTGGTTGAGGCAATGCCTGAATCAGACAAAACACTCATGATAGTAGTATAATACCTTTTAACAGAAATTAGGTTCGTGCATAAGCCTTTTTATTTGCCGCCTATTACAATGTGAATATAATGTATTAAATTTTTTTTTATACATTTCAAGTAAAAATGATAAGAATTTAACCTAATGTCTTTGTCTTTCATAGTCATTGTATAACATTGTTTGGCGTAAAAAATTTAGAGGTGAGCCATATCGTATTTAACATTACTATATACCTTCTTTATGTTTTAATTAATGTTATATGAAGAAGATTTTGTAAAAAAATATATATAAATAGGACTAATTTTTTAATGGAACCTTGATGTGTTGTAACAGATACTCCACACAGACCAGGATGATATGTTAGAAGATCTAGAACAAGGAGATGTGGCTGAGACAGTTCGAGTCTTTTTCGAGAAGAGCAAACACCTTTCACCTACAAAAAAGAGCAACCTTTCATTGCAAGACGTGAGTTAACATCTTGAATTACTTAATGACCCATGACAACATTTATTTCTTTACCTATTTATTACTTTTTGTTCATTGTTAACCAAGATGACAAAAATTTATGACTCTTTCTGTTGGTATTAAAATTAATTTTGTGTTATTGTAGTGGTAGTGGTAGTGATAGCGGTAGGGGTAGTAGTAGCAGTAGTTTATAGTTGGTGATTGATGACGTGGTTCCTCATGATTGGTGGTTGGTGATATGATTATTTATGCAGATGATAGTGATAAGTGATGTGTTTGGTAGTCAATATAGTGAAAACTTTATATTTTGGAACTTCAGAAGTGTGGCAGTATGGCATCGTAGGTATAAAATTATTCATAGCAGGTAGCAGTTTCTCACTTTTATCATTGTGCAAGTGTATTGTAGTAACAGCCATTAAAAAATTATATCAATTCTCAATATTATTACTGTTGCAGATAAGTAATGCAGCATGTTTTTGAAGGCTGACAATATGGTATTTGTAATATCTTTCAACAGTCGTAAAATCACATTCCCTACAGTATGTGACTGTAGTTAGTGGAGACAGTCTGTAAACATCAACTTATCATGATTTCTTTCCTGGTGGTAGCAACATCTTGATGTTACTTACTCATATTTAGAAAAATAACATTAGACCCTGTTGTTGGTTATCAAACATATTGCTAGGCTTCTTTAAAAAATATATAAGAAATTCTCTGTTAATCTTTTTTTTTTTTTTTTTTTTAATTTATTGAGTATGCCCCAATGAATATAACTCATATGTAGGGGCTATACAAGAACACATACATATGTTGTACAATGTAATTTTAAAAGTCATGAAACTACAGTCTGTGGAAAACAAACAACATTTCAAGAATTTATTAAAGAAAGAAAGCAAAATAAGAACAAATAGTAAGATAACATAAAGCTTTGGGCAGAAAGAAGAAAAAGTTTGAAACCATGAAGTAAATAAATCAACTGAGAATTAAAGTAAATAATCTTTCGAAAAACGTATTTTTAAACAATTCTTAAAATACGGTACTGGCAATTTGGTAAAATTCTATATTCTAAAGGAAGTTGGTTAAAAGTTGTTTTTAAAAAATGCTTAATTCCGTTCGTTCCATAAGTTATTGAGCTATGCTAAGAAAAAAATATTTTGTCTTTTTAAATAAGTATGTGCATCTTTATTAAACTGAAATATAGTATTCCTATGTAATAAATTGTTAATAACTTTGTACATGAAAATAGCAGCACTTCATTTGATAATTGATTCAACTGGTAGAACGAAAGAAAATTGATACAGTATAGATATGTAACTGAAGTCAAATAATGAAAACCCAATAAATTTCGTAAAGCTCTATTTTGAATAATTTGTGAAGGTCTCGAAGCAGTTTTCTTATTATGTCCCCAAATAAATGACATAAACATTAAATGAGAATGTATAAAAGCATAATATACATTCAAGAGACAAGATATAGGCAAAGATCTTTTAAGCCTTTTCAAAATACCGGACATGAAGCAGTTTTCTTACAGACAGCCGAAAGATGCTTATCCCATGTTAAATGTTCATCAACAATCAAACCTAAAAATTTAACTGATCCAGCTTATTACATGCAGACCATTTTATAGTAGTTTCGAATTATTTCGTATCATTAAATTTGTCTCGTAGATGTTATAATATTGCATGCCAGTTCTTTTTGTGAAAAGTTGATTGATTGATCTTCATACTATTTTCATACCTTCTAGGTTGACAAATTCTTGGAAGAATTATCAGGAATGACCAAGGAAGATGAACAGAGTTATCATTTTAAACAAATGGCAAAAAAGTGAGTACAACAGTCAATTATAAATGTACTTCAATCCACCAGCACTCTCCACCTTCCCCTCATTTCATCTATCATGTGCAACAGTGAATTAGGCTGAGGTGAAGACTTGGGGATAGTACAGGTTTCTGATGCTGATATAGGAAGATCTTGGACTTCAGGTCCCTGCTGCTTATCAGGCTACTCATCTGCTGATGGGACCTAGCTCTATCTGTAGCTAAGGCAGAATGGCCCACCTGTCGATGTTAGTTTCACGATGATGATTCAGGAAGGGCTTGAGGCTTTAGGGCCCTCGGCATATCAGGATACTCATCTGCAGGTGGTACCTGGCTCTATGAGGGCCCGAGGCAAGATATCCCATCTGTCAGTGTCTAATTCACAATTGCCATCCTGACCACCTGTCAGACTTGGATATCGCATATGTAGGGTCCGTAAGGGCCAAAGTGTGAGAAGCCAAGCTATGTAGAGATACAGTTTTGGCGCTCATTCAAAATGATGCAGATAGTCTTGACCTAGTTTTTTTTTTTTTTTTTTTTTTTTTTTTTAAGATCATAATATGAGAAGATGATTCCAAACATTATCATTATTTGTTATCATTACTTTTACTTCTCCTTTTGACTTCAAAATCTAAATTAAAATTACAGGTTTGTAAGTAACATTTTAACATTTTTAACTTTTAACATATTTTATGTAACCTTTTTCAGGTGCACATCCAATGACTTGAAGATGATCATTCGACTGGTGAAACATGACCTCCGTATTAATGCTGGACCCAAACACATGCAAGTGCATTTTACACTAATTTATTTATCAATTTCAAAATAACTACGATTTTTCATAATATTTTTTCTAATTGCACGTTAAATTTTGTAAAATAATATAAATAAACAGTACGCATTGTTTGTCTGTATATAAATCTTGAGTAAGAAAAATTGATTTGATACCTACCCATTTGTAAGTGTATGGATGGTCATAAGAATTTCAGGTCAAAACTTCAGCTTCTCGAATATGGACTATTCCGATTAATTTTCTGGTACTACATTTTGTTTTTTGAATGACATTATGTAGAATTTAAATCAGTAGAATTTAAATCAGATGTTCTAAATACCTTTAAGTTTTGATGTATTATTACGTACTGGACATTTCTTATCAGTCTCTTGCTATGTGTGACGAATCAGCTGGCTAGAGAGTCCTTCCACAGCATAAATAACACAACTGTTCAGAAACAGTGCACATTCTGAAAATTTTCAACAAAACTAGCAAGTGTGCATACATGTTGGAATGATAAGTTTCGAGAAGATTCTACTAAATAAAATGTGAACATAAGTCTCTCTGTCTCAATGACATAATGTACATAATCTGTTTCACTTTGCACCTTAGTGTTACCTATTAGTAATGTTATGGCTTATAATATTTTTGTATAATAAGCATTGATATTGTAACGAAATCAATGTTAATATAGTAAAATTTCTTTCATACGTTTCACACTTATGCATTTATCACACTCAGTCATTTGTTTCTGATGTCTTGGCAAAATTCCTTTACTTTCAATGTTTATACAATTAATCTTAGCATGCAGGCTTTCACGGCCAGTGTCTAGTTGAAACAGAGCTTCCGGGCTAAGATGCCGTGGTCTACTGGTGGTGATTAATTTATACAATTAATATTTAGGATATATTATGTTTTTTGTTTATTCGTTTTTTCTACATTTAGACCATGCATTTTAAAACCGGGGAAATACGAAACATTATTTATACTAGCCTATGAAGTTCTAAGTTTCTCTTGTGAAAATTTTACTAAATTGACTTAACTCGTTCTTCTTGTTTATTCTTCGTATGCTATTTCAGATGTTATTATATACTATTCAGTTATATGTTTTTCTCGCATGCATTTTTCTCGAGACCCTCATAAAATATACGAATGAAGTTTTATTGTAGAAATATTATAAGAAACCTTTATAAGCTTTATAACAGCATGGTACTTGTATTATGAACAGACACATATCAATTTAGGTAGCATTATTTTAATCTTGCCATATTCTTATATCGCCAGAGGCACACAATGAAGATGAT